>NC_141991.1:28557693-28695193 GCF_049901715.1 Pseudonaja textilis
GTGTCAAACTCACGTTGTCACGGTGGTGTCACATGGCATATTGGAACTTTCTCCCCCTTTGCTAAACAGAATTAATAGAATAACAGAGTTGGAAGAGACCTTGGAGGTCTTCTAGTCCAGCCCTCTGCTCAAGCAGGAAACCCTCTATACCATTCCAGACTAAACTGGGTGTGGGTGTGAGGCATCCAGCCCGTGGGTCGGGAGTTTGACAGCCCTGACATATAGATTCAAATGCACTCAAAGACTTCTCATCTTGGTCTCTTGTAATGGTAGTTATGGCAGGAGAATAAGCAGGGTGAGATAGTAGTGAAGGATGCCTGGGAAGAGTGGGAGGCCAAAAACCAGCAAGAGAATGTTTATCAAGGAAAACTAGAGAGTGAAATAGCGATGATGGACATAGTGGGGGAAGAGGAGGAGGAGGAAGGAGGAAGTAGAAGGTATAATGAGAATAGAAATAGAGAACTGGATTAGAACTGGTGGGAGCAATAGACAGGATATTTGTGCGGATTATATGTGAATCCTTGCTCAGGACTTCCTCTTTTCTGGCAGGCCTCTTGATTAATTTCATTCTGCTGAACCAAACTATACTTCAATTATGGTCTGTCTTTGGGGACAGTGACTTCTTGGAACAGGAAAAATATGCTCATGCTGAAAATGAAGAAAGCACCAAGAACCAGAAGAACAGTTTTTCTGGACCACACTAAAGGCCTGCGAATTTTGTACATAGCCACTTAATTGGAGGTGCAGACAGAATTCAACCTTCTGGCTGAAGCTAAGAACACGTACGTCTGAAGTAGATGCATAAAGCCAGCCTTTTGTGAACTGGGATCGCACACTAACACCTTCAATTTTATTGCTTATTCACATGACTCATGTGCCTAACTTACATTTTTTAGTCCACAGGCCATGATTTATGCAGCCTAATCCTGCTGCTTTCCCTACTACAAAACACACAATAATTGGTTGTTAAAATTCCAGAGATTCATTATATCACCGAAATGGGCAAAATTCATAGTGTTCTTTTCAAACAAGTAATTACCAGCTCAGACCCATATCTAGGTGCCATTAACTTGAAGGAAGTGTGTGGATCTTTGGTAGAAAGGCAACATAGACATGTCATTTAGCTCCCTCTGTATCAATCTGCACCATCAAAATATTCATCTACAAAATATTGGTCACAGGAATGTCATATTTTGTTAGGCTACTGCAAGAACAAATTTGGTTCAGTGGTTAATGCACCAGGCTAGAAGCCAGGAAAATGTGAATTCTAATTCTGTTTTTAGGCATGAAAGCCAGCTGGGTGACTTTGGGTCAGTCATTCTCTCTTAGCACAATCGACCTCACAAGGTTGTTGTTGTCTGGAAAATAGGAGGAGGATGGAGTATTATGCGTGTTTGCCAAGAGTCTTTCTAATAGCAAGATGTTATATTCATAGACAGGACAGGTTTTAACTAAATATTGTACTTGTGTCTCTGCATTCCCTCCTTCTTTCTGCAAGAGAAAGATTCTTCATGTACATCAGAACAAAGAATAACAGAATTACAGTTAGAAGGGACCTTGGAGGTCTTCTAGTCCAATCCTCTGCTCAAGCAGGAGATCCTGTGCCATCTGAGACAAATGATTGTTCAGTCTATTCTCAAAAGCCTCCAGTGATGGAGTTTACAGCCCTCTCTAAGCAGTTTACAGAGTCAGCATATTGTCCCCAAAGATCTGGGCCCTCATTTTACCCACCTCGGAAGGATGGAAAGCTGAGTCAATCTTGACCTGGTGAGAATCGAACTGCCAAACTGCTGGCAGCTGGCAATCAGCAGAAGTAGCCTGCAGTACTTCATTCTAACCACTGCACCACCACAGCTCATAACATCTCAGCAGTGCTAGATTAGCTACACATGGATGGACCATGAAGGGGAAGGGTTAGGAGAAACCTGGGGTTTTAGTTCTGTATTGATGCAGGGGAATTCTACTTTACTGTGATCAGCACCTCTTAGTAAAAGTGACTTTTCAGTTCAACCAAATGGAGTTGAGTGTTTTACTTTCCTAAGGGATCAGACTGGGGTAGGACTGACACACATGGGGAACTCAACCATCTATATTGCACACATCAGCTTTGGCCTTGAGCTTCTTTACAGCAAAGTATCTGCTCCAGTGAGGGGCACATCTGTACATGCAAAACAGTGGTGGGATTCAAATTTTTTTACTACCGGTTCTGTGGGCATGGCTTGGTGGGTGTGGCGGGGAAGGATACTATAAAATCTCCATTCTCTCTCCACTTCTGGGGGGAGGTTTCTGCAAAATCCCCATTCCCTCCTCACTCCTGGGGGAAAGTTATTGCAAAACCCCATTTCCTCCCCACCCTACTAATCTGCTTTCCAGCTCCGTTCTCCTGTGCAGGACAACAAAAGAAGACCCAGCCGATCAGCTGGGACTTGGGAGGCAGAGAATAGATGGAGGCGAGGCCAATCAGAGGTGGCATTTGCCAGTTCTCCGAACTACTCAAAATTTCTGCTACCGAATCTCCGGAACTGGTCAGAACCTGCTGAATACAACCTCTGATGCAAAACAGGTTGATATCATCATCAATGACACAGTACACTTAGTGATAAGTTGTCTCAACCCTATACCAATTGAGAAAATATAACCTCTCGCTGGCATTGCCCCACCTAAGATCAAGTGAGAAATAGCAGCAGATGCCAAGAGAACTAAACAAGAGAATATCCTCCACATTGAACAAAGCTGAATTAAAAGGTGGAGGAAGGAGACTATTGAGCAAGGAATAACATTAAAGGAGAGTATGGCTGAAGGATCTCACCTCCCTTATACTACTTGGAGGACCCTGAATAGGTTGAGAGTTGGAAAGGCTAAATATAAAACCAAAATCTCAAGTGGAGACTCTTAGCAGATAGCAACAAGATATGTGAATGTGGAGAGAGGCAGAACTCAACCCATCAGCTGGTATGTTGGCTACCAGAAACATGTACTTGTAATGTACTTGTAACATGTAATGACTTATAATGATAATGGCAACAACAAAGTCAAGAAGGTGGCTTCATTTGGCTGTTTAAAGTTTGATCTAGACACGGAAAGAGAAGAAGGCTGTCAGTTTTCTAGGTTCTTATTCTAGGTCAATTTTCTCCTTGATTATTTCCCCATCCATTGCTTCTTGTCGTGCCTTCAGATGCATTGAAAAAAAGGTTGACCCAGAACAAGATGACAAAGAATCCACAAACTTTCACTGCAGGAGGTTTAGAAAGTTGCCATTGATTGCATGAATTATCATTTTTCAGGAGAATGTGCAGTGCGCATTCTATTTCCCAGGTGCATATTCCAAGCTGCCTGATATTTGACTCCCACTTCAATTTAATTGTTTTAGAGGAAAAATATGTGCATGTTGTTAGTTCCTATTTATTATACTTTACGTTTATTCTTATTTCTATTGTATTGTAAACTTTTGACTAAATAAATAAATAAATAAAATTTGATTTACCCAATTCTCAGTGGCTTTGATACCGCTGGAAAAGGAACCGTAACACAATACACAAATACCCCAAACAGAATTCTCATCCCAACCGCAGCATATTGCAAATTCAATCATTTCATGCAATACCAAGGAGCAAGAAGAACATTTTAATGGGCTTGTAAAAGAGCTTCAGGATCAGGCCCATCCAAATCATGGGAGAAGAGGATACCATTCCAGAAAGCAGGCATTACAACACAGAAGGTACATCTTCCAGGGCCCACTAGTCAACATTATTCTATATTAAAAAAAAAGGATAAGGAAAAGCTTTAGAGACATTTTTCTTTCCGAAATGTTATCTGCCTTAGGCTAAATCGCAAAGAGGAGGGAAAAAAAAAACTAAAGAAAAATGCAGTTCTGAAATTACATGAGGCTACCCTTTTGTGTGAATGAATCTTTGGGTTACTGAGAGGGCACAATAAAATTAGGCATAAAGAAGGCTTGGAAGCAGTTTCAGATTCCAGAAACACAGCTGTGGCTGTGAGACCATGCTGCCAAATGTGTGTTTTCAAGAAGTATTGTTGATAGATTTGAACGACAAGTCTTAAGAAAACTCATAGATCTACAATTTCTAAGGTTTTCTTTTATGCAGACCATTGCCTCATCGCTCAAAGTTTTTATGGACCATGACATTAAACACATCATTTTGAAAGCTGCTGTTTCTTGAGCCTATTTTGTAAACCTCATTGGTCTATTTTTGATTTCCATATTTTAATAATCACATTTTGCAAATTACATCCATTTACATTTCATAGCATAAAAAGTGCCCTTATTTAAATTTAGGGATGATTATATTACATAAAGATATTTGTGAAACAAATTGCATGCTGAATAAAAATGCAACACTGAATATGATGCAGAAAAATTAGACAGGATTGTATATTATTACATTAGCGCCACTACAACCAAATTCTATTCCCAGACACCTGCAGTTTTTTGAACTTTTATAATAGATGAAAGCAGAAGAAATATAACACAATGCCAAGAGATTTGTAATGTCAAGAGAATTGATACAGCTGGATCCTAGAAATTAGGATTTTAATAATCCTTGTAAACCCTTTCATCTTTCTAATTTCATAATTCTAAGGTAATATAAGTCAATTGCTAACTGCAGAGCTGTCCTTCCAAGTTCTTTTTTGTATTTGTTTATGAATACTCATCCCTTGTCCAACAGACAGAAACTTTATTTCGGGCATTGACCAATAAAAGTACATTCAATAAACTGAACAGCTTCACGCTAGAACTACTAATAACCATTTGTGGGTTAAGCTTGCACATAATGAAAGAAACAATTGGGAAAGCAAAGGAAAGTCATAGGAACTGGTGAGAAAGAAGCCAATCCCTACAAAGAAAAGTTGTACCCCAGTAGATTGATTCATACAGGAGACAGCTGGTAAAGCTTGCCTTCTCTACATATCCATCATAGAATATCTACAAGGATGAGAAGGACAGTTTTGTGGTGCTCATAATCCAGACTGAAAACTAACTTGGCTCCATTGCCAGCCATTGTAATCCAGATTGAAATTTCTGAAATTTACATTAGAAACAGCCAGGAGCAGTATGGGGGACAGCTCTTGTAGCTACTAAGATTGTTGGACAAGCAGGCACAAAAAGAGCCAGGGAAATGATTGAAACCTGGAAATTGGGGCCCTTATCAATCAATAGAAGTGCTAATTTACCACCGACTTAGGAGTTGAGGGCTTGGCAGCACAAGGAAAAGACAGCCGATGAATTAATAGCCAGCCATCAACACTCCAATCAATAATTAAAAAACCACACAACTAGGCACCATATAAACACCACACATAGAATAGTCCAAAGTGCACACTCTGCTAGAGAGAAATTCCCTGAGGATGGGCTCCAACACAAGTCCAAAAACTTGGAAGACTAAACCTCTGGCCCCAGTGACCATCCCAGATTGGATTCTGAAACATCTTGGGATAACATGGACTTATCCTAAATATGACCTAAATATGGCCACCTAGGATTCCTGCATTATTTGGGTTGCATATCCATCATAGAATATGAAAAGAAACAAAGGCTTTGCCAGTCACAGCTAATGTTTATATTCCAGTTTTCTGTGCTGTTGCAGAAGTAAAATAATGTTTGGCTTCTACCTTATCCTGACAGAGCTATTTGAAATTTCTGAATGACATATTATTAGAAAGTAAAAAACAAATTAAAAGTAACATGTCCTTTGTCATAACAAAAGAATGAATGTTTTTAATGTGCCTTTTCCTTTTAAATCTCTTCTAGTTAGACCAGCTTCTGTTTAAATAATTCAGAAGTAGCCCTGAAAAGTGCAGATTTCATGTATTATGAATGCTGTGTTGTTATTTAATTGTGAAATTGGAATCCAGAATAAATCTGTTTTGTGTTCTTAGATTAATTACCTCACTCATTTTTTTCTTCCAAGGCTGAATAGGCTTAATCTGAAGGTTACTCCATTCTGTAACTTGATGAGGAATATAATGGCTTCATTCTAGCTACACTAAGCAGATGGAGTATTGTTGTGAGACAACATAACATTAAGCAGGATAGATTACATTTCTTTTTGAATGCAGATTTATAGAGAGAGAAGGAGGGAAGGCACTCAGAGGTCTCTTGTAAATTTGCCCAACAACACTATCAGTAAAGACTCTGGAATGTTTACGATAAAAAATGAGGAGAAATAAATATTGGTATTATTTGATACTTTGCTAGGGAAAGGGGCTATTCAATGAATGGTTAAAGTATGTCCTGTCTTAAATACCTGTAAAAGGGAGTTTTCATTTCAGTATTTTAACACTGTGTATGTTTGTGTGTTCGTGTCTGTTAAAGTTCCTAGTAACCCATACCTACTCTTCAAGATGCTGCAAAGGGAAAGGAAGGTAAGCGGTCAGTATTTAGGAGGTTGGAGGAAGAAGCATTTTGCCTGGAATTCGAGTGAGGTATAATTTGCTGTATGTGTGGCACATTTTATTTATTTTGTATTTATTATTGATAAATACCACCACAATTTTTAAATTGATGGCAATACTCACAGTATCAGGATTCCAAGTAACAGACCCAACACAAGCAAAACTTTGAGCATGAATTTATTAGGAATGTCATATTGGCACAGCTGGTGAAAACCTGACTCTGAGGGAGCCAGGTTTTCCCCACTCAAACCAAAACCCAAAGTTCTTGCCCCCAGGCCACATGTCCATCAAATGGTCCAATCAGGTCACAGTCCCAACTCCAGTTGGCTTCAGTCCACACCTTCCCAGCACCTGGTGAGAACGTCCTTGGTTCCCAAGAGAAATAATTTTATTTGGGCTACACATCCCCCAGCGATCTCTATTTCCCCATTCCCTTCCCACAGCTCCAACCAGCCTTGCTGTGGCAACCCTGAAGATGCTCCAAAATGGCTTCGGGGCTGACACAAAGTGTCTTTCTACAATAAAAAGCACAAAGTCTGAAACCATCAAAGTAGTGCATTTGAAATGAACACTAAATTAAAGTTGGTCATTAAAATTATTTAGAATCAAATGCTTGGAGGGTGTCACCCAAGGGGCCTCCTTAAGGAGTCCGTGACATAGCCTGGAAGCTACATAGGAGAAGCCCTTTTCTTTATTCCTGGATGTGGAACACTTGGAAGGAGAATGTTGCCTGATGATCTAAGGAACCAGGAAGTATTTTTCATTTCACTCATCCTATCAGAGCACAGTGGGGAAAGAAAGAGCAAAAGCAAGAGGGAGAAAAAAGAAAAGGAGAAAAATGACCCAAATAATGAAAGAATCCAATTGACTTGCTATGTAACGACATGCAAAGTTGATATCAGAGAATCTCTAACATCTTTCAGGCAGCTGTGAATATCTGTGCTAGTGCCAATTAATCCTTGATTACATCATTATTTGAGGAGGGATAGAGTGAAAAAACAATGTTCTATTCAACACACACGCAAAATAAGGTGCATATGTTTAAGGGAATCCCACCCCTTGTTCTAATTTGCTTTTTCCTAGTCAAATACCATCAGCATTGACAAAATCACCACCAGTCAATTGCACAAAGCAGCTGTGTTCAGAACAGTTTATATCTTGCAATGACACTATTAAGTATTAAGGAATGAGAGACCAAACCAGAGCATTCACAAGTAAAGGCTTTATTCAACAGAATAAAGGGCTGTCGCGTCTGCATACTAACAAGCAGACATGCTCCAGCGAACAGCGGCTGGCTCGACCTAGCAGCCGGCTTTTATAGCCGACTGTCGAAGGAGCCAGCCAATGGGAGCTGTAAACGCCCGCAATATAGACGGACTTGATTGGGAACTTTGGTCAGTTCAAGGACATAACACCCCTTCCCCCAGATGCGAACATGAATAGTCCTTTAAATATGCAGGGGTCTGTGCGACGCCCGGACGGCGCAGTTTGGGTGAGTCACTGAGTGGACCAGAGTTCAGGGAATCAGGATTGGTGGGTGCTGGAGAGCGGGGTTGCTCTGGAACCTGATCAGGCGTCTGTGAATAGTCTCTGCCACCGGGTTGGGTCGTAGTATAGTCATTGTCCGGCAACCCGGTGGCATCGCTGGTCGGCAAGGCTGGCGTCTCTGGCGGACGGTCCCGGTCTACCGTCCGTTCCCCTCGCTCGGTCTGTGGTGACAGGCCACTCATATGGTCCCCGATTGGATTCTGGTGTGGCGACTGGAGATCTACAGGAGTCCATGGTTCAGCATTGGCATGCCCACTCTGGCGCTTCCTTATCTGGTCCAGATGTCTGCGCCAGACTCGCCCATCCTCCAGTTGAACTTGGTACGACCTCGGACCGGTGATGGCCATGACTCTCCCGGGTACCCATAGCAGATCGCCGGCGTAGTTCCTGACAAACACTGGGTCCTGCAACACAAAATCTCTGACCCTGCTGTCAGACCCGATAGGAGTGTCAGGGCAATAATGGGGATGCAGCCTGTCTAACACCGTTCTCAGGCGTCTGCCCATTAGGAGCTCGGCAGGCGACTTGTTTGTAACCGTACAGGGGGTCGTGTGTTGGCTCAAGAGAAAGCGGGAGAGCTTAGAGTGCCAGTCCTCTTGATTGAATCTGGCCAATGCCTCCTTTGTTGACCTAACGGCTCTCTCTGCCAACCCGTTGCTGGCAAGATGAAAGGGGGCCGTTAAGATGTGCCGGATGCCCAGGTTGGTGACATACCGGCTGAACTCTGTAGACGTAAATTGGGGGCCATTGTCCGAGACTAGAGTGTCAGGCAGCCCGTGTGTTACAAATAAACGGGTCAGGGCTTGGGCAACTGCCCGGGTGGTGGTCGTGGGTAGTAGGGCCACATCGATCCACTTGGAAAACGAATCCACGACCACCAAGAAGGTCTTGCCGTGCATTGGCCCGGCCAAGTCAATGTGCAGCCGTGACCACAGTGCGTTGGCACTCTCCCACTTGGTTGGGGTGGTAACTGGTGGTGCTGGCCTGGATTCCTGACAGGGTCGGCAAGAGCTTACCCATTTGGCGATCTCATCGTCCATGCCCGGCCACCAGACGTAACTTCGAGCCAACACCTTCATCCGGACGATGCCTGGGTGACCCTCGTGCAGCGCCTTCAGGACAGGTGTGCGCAGGGAGCTTAGAATGACGACTCTGGTTCCCCACAACAGGCAGCCCTGTAAACTGGAAAACTCTAGCTGGCAGGTTTTAAATGGTGTGAATTCGGTTGTGAAATTAGTGACCGGTCACCCCCTCTGTACCCAGTCCAGAACCTGGGCGATTGTTTTGTCTTTTTTGGAGTGGAAGGCGATGTCGCCTGAGGTGACAGGTAGTTTGAGCTCGCTGACATCGAAGATGGCGTGGACCGGAGCCGGGTCCACTACAGGGGTTGGCAGCGGGCAGCGGCTGAGGGCGTCGGCGTGGCTTAGGTTTTTTCCCGGCCGGTGAACGAGTGTGTACGAGTAGGCCGCCAGGAATAAGGTCCACCTTGTCATCCTGGGTGACAAGACTTGGAGTGTTTGTTTGTCCCCCGACAGTAGCCCCAGGAGCGGCTTGTGATCAGTGATGAGTTCGAATTTGTGACCAAAAAGAAATTCATGGAATTTTTTAACCGCAGCAACTGCGGCTAGAGCCTCTTTATCAATTTGGCTGTAGTTGCGCTCGGTTGGTGACAAGGTTCTGGAAAAGAAGGCGATTGGTGCCTCGGAGCCGTTGGGTAGTCTGTGGCTTAAGACAGCCCCGATCCCGAAGGGGGATGCGTCTGCTGCTAAGACTAAAGGGAGGCGCTGGTCAAATTGGATTAGGACAGCGCCTGAGGTGAGCAGCGATTTGACTGCTTTAAAGGCTACTCCTCTTTGGGTCCCCAATGCCACGGTGCGTTTTTGTCTAGAAGTCTGTGTAACGGTTCGGCTACTGACGCTTTGTGGGGTAGGAACGAAGCGTAGAAATTTAATAAGCCTAGGAAAGCCTGTAATTCAGCCTTTGTGGAAGGCGTGGGTGCCTCGTGAATTGCTTTGACTTTAGATTCTACCGGGTGGATGCCAGAGGCGTCTATTCTATACCCAAGAAAGTCCACCTGTTTAGTGGCGATGGCACACTTCTCCCTTTTTAGTTTGAGGCCATGCTGTCTGAACTTGTCTAAAACCGCTCTGACTCTTTGGAAAAGTTGGGGCCTGTCCCTGGCTGAGACCAATATGTCATCAAAATAAGGAACCACGCCAGGGAGGCCTTGGAGTATACGTTCCATTAATGACTGAAAAATGCCTGGGGCAACACTAACGCCAAACTGGAGATGCCTGCACCTGAATGCCCCGCTGTGATTGACAATAGTTTGTAAATCGGCCATTTGACTGTCAACAGGAAACTGCTGATAAGCCTGAGACATATCCAATTTGGCGAAAATGGTGCCAGGCTCAAATGTGTGGAGTAAGTGCTGGATTACCGGGACTGGGTAAGCGCTAACCTGTAGGTAGCGGTTAATTGTGGTCTTATAATCAGAACAAATTCTTAAACTGCCATCCTTCTTAAGGGGTGTGACAATTGGGGTTTCCCATTTAGCAAAATCCGTGGGCTCAATCACCCCCTGTTTAAGTAATTTGTCCAGTTCCGCGTCCAGTTTAGGGCGTAGCGCAAATGGTACTCTACGCGGTTTTAAACGGACGGGAACTGCTTGGGGTCCACTGAAAAGAAATGGGTGTGCCATTGTAACACCTAATTCGTTGCTGAACACATCAGCGTAGTCTGCAAATAGGGAGTCGATGTCTGAAGTTGAGACAGCATGGACTCCCGTTAAGCTATGACCGAGATAGGGGAACCAATCTAACCCCAACAGACTAGGGAGGGCACCGTCAACAACCACTAAAGGCAGATGGCCTTTAAAGGATTTGAATTTAACGAGGAACTTGCCTTTTCCGAGTACTGGAATATTCTTCCCTTGATAGTCCCTCAAGGTGAGGCGGCTCTTCTGGAGTTGGTTCCTAGACAGGCTGGGCCGGATTTTCTTAAGAGTGTTCCACGAGATGATCGAGAGCGCTGACCCGGTATCGACCTCCATGAGACAAGGTTTACCTTCTAAATGAATAGAAAGTGTGATTTTATTAGGTGTCAGGAAAGTGTGATTAGCTTGATAGCAAGTATAACAGTTTTCTACTTGCCTTGGTGGCTCCGGAGGAGAGTAAGAGGACGCAGACCTTTGCAATGCCACGTGCGCCGCCTGGCAGGCTCTGGCGATGTGACCTTTTTTGTTGCAGTTGTTGCAGGTAGCGTTTCTGAACCTGCACGCCGTCCGGGCATGGGGACCCCCGCGGGACAGGCATAACAGGATGTGCTTTGGTGCGATGCTGTTCCCTTGCCTTGCCCCTACCTGTGATTTCCTCAAGGGTTTGAGACGATGAACTTCCGAATGTTCAATGGGGTCTTCTTCACTCACCGCTTCCTCAGAGTGAACAGTGGCAGAGCTGGGTTTGGGGGTAGTCCCTTGGATTTCAGAGGCTGACTGGGTTACTAGTTCTGCTGCTAAGGCTTCTTCAACCGCTTGGGAGAGGTTGAGATCTTTTCTGGCTAGCAAACGCCTCTGTAGTTTTAAGTCTTTGACTCCACATACGAGTTGATCGAGTAACATGTCGTCCAGGTAATTTTTGAACTCGCAGTGGAGAGCTGCTGTCCTCAGGGCGGCCAAGTATTGATTTATGGATTCCCCATCTGCTTGCTTCCTCATCCGGAAGGCAAAACGCCTCGCGATCTGCGAAGGTTTAGGGGAGTAATGATTTGAGAGCGTTTCCAGCAGCTCTGGCCATGGAACGCTCTTGATTTCTCGTGGAGCAAGGAGGGCTGTTGCGGTATTGAAGACTGCAGCTCCGCAGTAGCTGAGGAAATATGACTTAATTCGGTGTTCCGCTGCGTCAGCCAGACCGATGGCATCAATATAGTGATTGAACCGGCTTCAGTAAGAGTCCCACTTCTCTTCATCCGGTTTAAAAGGCGGAAATGCTGGGTTAGCGTTCATATTGGCGCCTCAGACAAGGGTAGACTGCCCTCTCTCTCTGGGTATACGAGGCCCAATACGTACTCACGTGAGCGCAGGAGGCTGTGGCTGCAGCGGTTCACCTGGCTCAATGACTTCAGCTCTTTGCTAGTGAGCGTTAGAGGCTCTAGCTGTAACGCTGTGACTATCAGCAATCTTTTTGAATCTCGCGCTCCCGGAAGGCGTTGGCGGATGCACTGACAGAGATTCAAATTTCGCACTCTCTGGGCACGTGGGCGGCTGCGGACGCAGCGCCGGGCTTCGCTTTGGTTTCGAATTCAAATGACAGCAGTTTGAATTCCGCGCTCTTTTCCGAGCGGGGCGGCTGTAGCTTCAGCGCCTGACTTCACTCTCTCTCTGTAGCTTTCAGTGCGAGCGGCTACAGACGCTTCACTTTCACTTAGCTAACTAGCGAACTGACTGAGCTCTCTGCTTCGCGGCTGCGGTTCAGTTGCTATCATGATTTCAGCTCAATGGAATGCTTCTGGTTAGTCGGATCCCACCTTCGTCGCCAGTATTAAGTATTAAGGAATGAGAGACCAAACCAGAGCATTCACAAGTAAAGGCTTTATTCAACAGAATAAAGGGCTGTCGCGTCTGCATACTAACAAGCAGACATGCTCCAGCGAACAGCGGCTGGCTCGACCTAGCAGCCGGCTTTTATAGCCGACTGTCGAAGGGAGCCAGCCAATGGGAGCTGTAAACGCCCCCGCAATATAGACGGACTTGATTGGGAACTTTGGTCAGTTCCAAGGACATAACAGACACCTTTAACACCATCAGACATCCGTGTCTGTGTATTCCTTGTCCTTGGGAAAAACTCCCTAGGTAAATAAAAATTTCTAATTGGCTGACTGTGCAACAACAACAACAAACATCATCTGGACATGCTTTAAACATTATACAGAAGTGTTTCAGATACTGCATAAGAAAACTTGTCTCTTGTCTCTAAGTCTTTTCTTAGTTTTTTGTGAAAAAATGATTCACCGCTTTCTTTAATGACTCAATTCATTGTGTGGAAGCTAGAATAAAGGCATCACTACTTTAGTGAATAGCAAAGATAAGTTACTGTGCTCTCTCTTGTATGAGATTTGAAGTATTTGTTTTGAATTATTTTCAAAATACATAGAAACCTAAAAAAATTAGCATTTATTTTAGCATAAACCTTTGTACAATAAAATGTATTCTAGGGATGTATGAGTCAAAAGAAGTTCTCTCTGCTTTACTGTTGGTGATAACTGGAGTATTATTCTAGTCTGCGAGAATTTTCTAAAATGATAACGTTATTTTAACATAAGTAAACATAAAATAGCAGAAAAGGAACCTTCACTGGTAACTTTACATCAGTAAAGCCTGAAGAAATTCAATAAGAAAGAATAGAAACAGGTTATTTAGCAATATTTTAAAAGGAGGCTTTTAAAGGAAGTTTCTCTCTCTCTCTCTCTCTCTCTGTGTGTGTGTGTGTGTGTGTGTGTTAACAGTAGCTACTTGAACATTCATAGGAAATAGAGGAATCAGACTATTGTTTGGCATAATTTGGCAGATTTAGGAATAATTCAGAAGTTAGTTTTCTATGCCAAAATTCTGTATTAGTGAAATTTACATAAAAAATGAATTTTATTCTTAGGAAAAACAGATTTCTTTTGAAATTTACTTTAGCAATTTCTAGTGGATTCAGGGGACTCATCATTCTGATCAACCTATGGCTAGCAGCAGTCTCTTAAAGACCCTCAATGCAGAATTAATGTGCTCTTTAATAAGATGGATAAAGATGAGATTTAGGAGGAAGATTACATTAAGAGTTTCTTCACCAAGGGCCTGAAGACAGCTAGTTTTATATAACTGGGCATCAGAATTCAAGACTAAAGCATCAAAATAGGAATGTGTAATGTGTTTCCAACAGAAAGCCATAAAGATGCTTCAAAGTGGGAATGCATGTTGCACCAGTTGGTGTCTTCTTAAAAGTGCCCCATAATTCCCTAGTTCACTATTCAATCCCAACAAAGAGGATTAAGCAAGCCCTGACAATGCCCATATATCAGGGGTGTCATGTCTGGGGGCTGGATCCAGCATGCGGGGTGCTTAGATCTGGCCTGGGGGGTTGCCCTGGAAATAGCAAAGGACTGGCCCATGGTGCCTTTGCCAGCAAAAACAGAACTTGCAAGGGCTGCACTCAGCCCTTCCAAGCTCTGTTTTCACTGGTAGAGGGTGGCAGGAGGCTGTTGCAGCCGAAAACAGAGCTGGGGAGCCATTTTTCATTGGAACAGCACTCAGGCTACCACAGATGCCGCCCAACACAAGTGACATGCTGGCCACACCCACCCTGGCCACACCCACCCCGGCTCCCCAAAGTCAAACACAACCGTGATGCGACCATCAATGAAATTGAATTTGACACCCCTGCCATATATCTATCCACAAGTACTCTACTGAACCCAGTATACGCTTTGTATCTCCAATGCATATTTGCCTGAGATGGCATATCTACCTTGTGAGCCAAGAAAAAAATGCTGCCTCTTTAAGAAAGTGCTCAATTTAACATGCACTTCTGAATCACCTGGTCTATTTGGGATCCAAAACACTGCACAAACATACTTAAAAAGTCCTGGGAGAAGTGGAGTTGATAAGGTAAACAGGCAGGGGAGATTTGCAGTATTTTAGCACTTGTATTGTTTTTGTTCCATTTTGGGGTAATTTTGTACCAACTCCAATCTTTTTGTCTGAATGCTTAGAACTTTGTTTCTCAACCTTGGCAACTTTAAGATTCATGGACTTCAACTCCAAAATGTATACTTTTGGCAAAGGCCAGCTCCAAGTAAAGTGTGAGTATGATCAGTGAATTAGATATACCTTGCAATAATTCATTAGTATCACCTGATGTGAAATAAATGGAGGGCAACATGACCAGAGAATTTTACTGGAAATCAATATCTATCTGATACTCAGGAAAATCTATTTTAAAACAAGATGGATTTAATCCTTTGTGCAGATGAAAACAAAATTGTACGTATTGATTTAAATAAGCCAAACCAACTGGAGAGAAGGAATGATTTGTAATTTCTATCATCACTGGACAGAGATGGGAATTTGTGGACAGAAAAAGAAAGGGGTGAACAAAAAGTGGGAAAAATTGGACTTCCGGTTTGAGCTTCTTCTGCGACATACTGAAATCCGCGATTGTGCGCTAAGCCATCCCATAAAGGTGGTGAAGAGGGGGGAGACCACCAGCAGGGTTGAGGAGAGCCACATCTATCCTCCTCAGCTGGCCATTACTCCCTTTCCCGAAGGTGGTTGCAGCTGTGGTCAGAAATGGCCACCTCAAAGAAGAACTCAACCAGAAAAGAATGTGCAGGAGGAAGATAAGCAGAGAAAGTTTTGGTTGACCAGTTGAACTGAAAAAGCAACAATGTAAGGTACCCTGGAATTTGAACTATAAAAAATAACATTGTTCCCAAAGAAGACTTTGAAGCAGCGAAGGAGAGAGGGAAAGGAAAGGATTTGGCTTTTTTTTCTTCCCTTCCTTATACTGACAGCGAAGAGATTTAAGTAAGAAATTGACAAAAATCCACTTTGACATCAATAGGCATTTAAGCTGAAAATAAAATGTCAAAGGGATAACAAAGACTTTTGGATACTCAAAAACCTTTAAAAGCAGGAAAGGAGAGAAAAGGAAAGGGATCTGGAAAAATGGAGGAGACTGCCTGGGACTAAAAGGAATTTACAGTGAAACCTTAACAAGATTCCTAAAAGATACATTCTAACTGAAACTTTGTAACCAAATAATAGAAGCCCAGGAAGAGAAAGTGGAAAAAAGAAGCAAGAAGAAACAGCTTTGGATTAATTGGATTACTTGGTGATTTTTGGATTGTTGGCAATTGGATTTAAATAACTAAAATCAATCAGGTGGTTGTTTAAAAGTGTTTAAAATGGCATCACTTTTTGAAGAACTGGAAATGGAACTTATAAAACAGAAAGAAGATGCACAAGAAGGAAGAGGTTCTTTTGGCTTCGTATTTCAATTATTAGAAATGGAGATTTGGAACTATGTGAAACAACAAGAAACACTTGTGGAACAAGAAGGTCAGGACAAAGAAGAAGCCATCTTTAATGATCAGGTAATTTTATGTGGGGAAAAAAAAGGAAAGGAGGGAAAGAGAGTGAAAAGTTTAAGATTTGAAAAAACAACCCCAAAAATAATAGTTTGAAAAATAATTACAATATTAGGAAGCAACAGAAGAGAGGATTACAGAAGAGAGAATTAGAAGTAGAGAGACAAGGGGGCAAAAAGGGGAGGGAGAAGAAGAGGAGGAAGAAGGAAAGGAAAAGAAGTTATAAAAGACAGAAACAAGATATAGAGAAACAGGGAAAATGTATAAGGATTGAAAGAATAAGCCTATTTAGAGATAATGGGTGAAAATTTAATTGAAAAAGGGATTCTGCAAAGGTACATAAGATAGTATTTTTATATTAGAAATAGAAATAATTTTAGAAAATATGAAACAATGTATGATTAAAATGATGGATAAAAAACTTATGGTAATGCAGTGGAATGTTTGTTAATAAATAAATGAAATAAAGAGAATGAGAGAATGAAATTAGGAAAGGATGGGAACATTTTAATTATTATTAATGATTTATAAAAATATAAGTGAAGAGAAATATGAAAAAAGAGAATTAATTATGGAAAGTTTATAAGCGTTCCCAAGGAAGTATGATATTCAATTGAAAAGAAATGTTAAAGACGTTAAGATTCTAACTAATATTAATGATAGAATTGAATTGGAATAGAATGAGTGTTTTATTTACTATTGTTACAGAGAGAGAGAGAGAGAGAGATGGTATTCAGCTTTGTTCGGGTATTTTCCCACGTCATTATAGTTGTGCTTTTAAAGTTGTAGCAACGTTTCGGCAGAATCTCATCTGCCATCATCAGGTTTCTGTTGCTACAACTTTAAAAGCACAACTATAATGACATGGGAAAATACCCGAACAAAGCTGAATACCATACATGTAAGTACCCGCGAAAACTTAATGAACATAGTGTGTATTTTAAGAACTATATTGAATGTTATAATTCTAAAGGCATAAATTGAAGTTTAAATAAGACTTGGATGGATAAAATTAAAAGATATAAAGGTGTCATACTCCAATTAGTAGCTACAGGGGAAAATTTGTTTAATGAGAAAAGATAATATGAAATTGAAACAGGACAGACAAAAGTATAAATATAATGATTAGAAAGACATTGAAACTTAGAAAAAGATATATAATTGAATTTAGATATGAGATAATTAAAAATAAAGTTGAGAAAACAAGGGAGGGAAAAAATTATGGAGAAAATGTTAAAATAGTAATAAGATATGGAATAGAACACAAAGATGAATATGAAATTGAGTTTATGTCTGTATTGAGAAGTGATAACCCGGGATCATGCTATTCTCAAAAAAAAGTTTTATTTGTATTATGTTTTTGTGAAAACCCAAATAAAATTTATATTAAAAAAGTGGGAAAAATTATGGAATCGTAATTGAGTTGAAAAGTGAGTAGCATCAAATAATTTTATGAAACAGCTTTCAAGACAAAGGTGGGTTTTTTTAAAGGTGTCTAAATGAATTTTGAACCTCTTAGTCATTTCTAAATGATTTCTGGATCATTAGCCAGTATTATTTAATTTTTTGTCTTTATGATTAGACTTGTGTTTCTTGACTTGGCAACTTTAAGACACATGAAATCCCTATTAAAATATTACTTGTTTAATAATAAATTTGGTTCCTTAATAATTTGTTTAGTAAAATTATTACCATCCTAAATTATATTACACGTTCTTTCTTTCTACCTTGTATTGGTTGGGATTGCACATTGTGTTAGGTCCAGCTGGTTCAAAATGAGCAATGATTTCAATGTGCTAAGCCAGAATTTAAAAACCTGCATTAAGGCTTAGTGAAATTTGTGAACAAATTTGTATCAGATCAATAGTTTGCTTTTAGTTTATTTTAATTGCCAATAGCCAGTACTGTTGGGATTGGGAGAATCTCTGTCCCCAATGGCAGAAAAAAAGAAAGGTCTATCTAGAGCAATGCTAATTATATTATAATGGAGAACCAATGAATACCAGAATTTTCAGCTGTAAGTAAAAATTGAAAAATAGAACAAGGCTTTTACTAAGGAACGGCAGATTTTCAATTCATTGTTTCTTCTGAATGAGGAAATGGTGGGTATTACTTTTGCCCAGTTCTGACATAGACTTTTAATATTATTTTTATATCTATAATGTGCGCCTTTATGCATTTAAATATGTCTCATTTTTATAAAATAATGCTGGTAATTTTAATCATTTTTATGGACTTGGTTTTTCTAACTTCATATAAAACCAAGTCACTTCCCATCTTGCCCTTCTGAAATTTATATTTCCCTTTTTGTAAATAATTGCCCCTGAGATGCCTCTTTCCATAAATAGCAATTATCTATCTGGGAGAGGGCCAAATTGGATTCCAACCAATTATTTGACAGAGGCAGCCTGCTGTGTTTGAACCACCAACTATTTCTGTTGGTTTTGAATGGCTTTTTGATGTTTTATTTTGATGTTTTTCTTGATGTACAGAGCCTGATTATAAATATTTGTACTGCAAGTAGATACAGTGTAGAATTAGCTATATGGAATCTTCAGCTTCTGTGTCAATGAACTTCAACTCACATGGTTGCTTCCTACTGACAGATGATATTGAAGGCCCATTATTTTTGTATCCTTGGCCCAGGCTTTCAGAAGAAAGAAGTTGGAGACAGAATCAACAGACCCAGGACATTAATTATACTCTTTAAATTATTTAAAATCTCAAAGTCAAATTCAATTATACATGAAATTAGTCAAAACCTGGCATTTCGTTTTCTGATAAGTAAGAAATAGGAATCAATCAATAGCTATTTGTGAGTGCAACTACTGTGTTTTTTTAAAAAAAAACATTATCAACATTTGTCACTGTGTCCCAGTAAATGAATTAATCACCATATCAATGAAAGACCAGAGAAATGGATGTCTCTTGGCACAAAGTGTGAACTGTAGAATCTATTGCCATCAGATATGGATATGGCCTCTGATTTAGATTGCTTTAGAGTCAAGCAATGTTGCTTTGAATCTTGGCAGCTGTTTATCACCTGTGGAATTACTTGCTAAAGAACATAAATGTCACAAGTCTTGTTGGCTACTGAGTGCCTCAGAAACTTGAACTAAAGGGCCATTAAGTGGATTGAGCAGGGACCCTGTTGACTGAACAGATGACTGAAAATGAATGTGATATTTTTGCTTAAGAGAAGGGTCAAACTGAATATATAAATATAAGTATGTGTGTGGGTGTGTGTGGGTGTGATTGTATTTAAGGTACATTGAAGTTCAGTCCAATGAAATGTTCTTGATATTAGAGGTCCTTCCTTCCTCCCTTTCTCCCTTTTTCCCTCCCTCCCTTCCACTGAGAGCATTTATCCTTCAAAATATTGAATTTCCAATTCCTTATTCAGAAATACAATGAGCAAGAGAATCTTCTGAGATTTATAGATCCCAATATCTGGAGGACATGATACAAAGAAGGGCTAGGCCCTATTCAGAAGAGAGAGAGAGAGAGAGAGAGAGAGAGAGAGAGAAATGTTTCTCATGTTCTCTTAATACATCAGGGGAAAGGAGGGCTTTGATGTAGTACATGCTGACTAGTCCTGTCTGTGATATCAATGTCAACAGCACAAATCTTTCCTTACAGACATTTGTGACGGATGAGACAGCAATATTTGGCTCTTTCATATCTCTCATACACTTATAAATCTTATAACTATTATATGAGATGTATGCCAATCATATGTGGATAATTATTCAATATCATTATCATTTTGTTGAAACAGTATAACAATCTCACTTTTAATTTGCTTTCTTTTATGATAAAAATTATCATGGTTTACTGTAACATTTTTTTTAAAAAAAATTGCACAGGTATATCCAATATTTGGGACTATATTTCCTATAAAATATCTCAAAATACATTGAATGTCTAAATGATAGAAATCTACTGAGTCTAAGTCATCATTGAACTTATAGGGTAAGAGTAATGTAATTAAAATAAATATAACCTCTAGATTGATGTGTATCTTAAAAGGGATTCTGATGTTAATTCCTCTTAGATGTTTTTAAATAATAAATTATTGATAAGGTTTTTCTTGCAGTCTAAGATTATTTGAGGTTGTCTTGGTTTATGCCATTAATGTACCAGGTTTTCAACCGGGATTTTAATATCCATCACTGGGCTTTTAACATCTATATCCATCTAGAATGTTTTTCTTAATTATTATTATCCCCTGAGCTTGTTTAAGAGAACCAACTAAAATCTTGACAAGTTCTTGGCTTGATTTACAGTATGGAAAGGATGACCTTCTCATCTTTGAAACTGATAAATATATTTGGAGATTAATGAAGAAGCAATTAGATTTTGACTTGGATTCACATGAGTAATGGACACTGTAGTATAAATCTAATTTTAAAATGGGGAAAATGTTTTATTGGAAGTCTTGGGCAAAGCAAAGGAACAAAACTCCAGATAACAGCTATTTTAATAAATTTACCTGAAAGCATTTGCTTGGCATTATATATCAAGAAAATTAAAGTAATGACACAGCTGGGAATGTTACTTCTAAGTAAAAATCAACAATGAAGAAATTGAATCGCTCCAGGACTTTTTTCTTGGTTCTAAAATTAGTTATGTAGGAGCCATTGGATCCCAAATTAAATACAGAATATCACTTGGCTCCTCTGCAAATGATGATCATGGAGAAAATGTGGAAGAACAAAGAATTCAATCTTAATGCGAAGTACAAAACAACAAACACTACTGTTTTTCCAATAACTACCTATATTTTGAAAGTTGGACAGTTAAATAAAAGGAAAGAAGAAACTAGAATTCCAGGAATTATGGCTCTGAAGACTCACCTTGAAAAGCAAAACTAATGAATAAAGAATGTAGATTTAGCAATAGCAACAGCACTTAGACTCATGTACCACTTCGTAGTGCTTTTACAGTGCTCTCTAAGTTGTTACCTAGTCAGCATATTGCCTGCAACAATCTGGGTCCTCATTTTATTGACCTTGGAAGGATGGAAGGTTCAGTCTACTTTGTGTTGGTCAGAATCGAACTTCTGACAGTGAGCAGAGTCAGCCTACAATACTGCACTATAACCACTGCACCACTACAGCTCTTTAGATTAAACTAATGTTTCTTATATTGACTATGTCATGCAATCAAATTACTTAGAAAGATATGTATGGTTGGAGTTATTAGAAATGAGGGAAGAAGAGACCATCCTGGATAGATCATCCAAGAAATTACAGGTGCAAATAAAAAAAAATCAGAAAACTTGTAAAACATTGGAAAAGTGGTGAACACTAATCTATACATTCTCTGAAAGTTGGATATGACTTAACATATGAAGACAGCTATACAATTAAAGTTAACTTTCTTAAAACAATACAGCCCAAATGTGTTAGCAACTTCAGAGGCACTTGGAATATTTAGATGATGAAGACATCCGGAATAATGATAGGTTTCCAAGTGATGAAATCCATTTAAAAAGAAAAGAACAAAGTCCATCTTCCAAGACAATTTCTTTTATTTAGGAAAGCATCAAATTGGCAAAGTCCATGGATCTGACACAACCCGGAATTACCCCTAATATTAAAAGTTAGAAACAACCCCACAAAATCACATTTTTCAATAGAAGCAATTCAACGTTGCTTGATGTCATAAATCTCCACCTCAAGGGGCCTAAGCACAGACAGCTCGTTTTCCCACGGGAAGAAGAATCACCTAGCCAAAACAACTCTCTCTATCTCCACTTCTCCCCCCTTAGGAATGTGGCAAGCCCAATACCCTTGCCACAGAGAAAGTAAGAAAAAGAATAAATACTAAGCCTAACTAAAATGGCTACACATATGTCAATTTCAGACTTGACAGATGCAATGCTTGAAATAAAACAACATTTGTATAATAAACTAAAAAAAACACGATGAATGTTAATATTGACATACACATGAGCATTGGAATACAGATTTAAATGTTCAGTCTTGGGAAATCAATGGGCCCAATTTTTAAGAAATATTTAAAACACCTCTTATTACCTAGAGATGAGGTTAATTTATCAGAAAACTGAGGGGATGTAGTGGAGCAAGTTAATGATGTTGGACCTACCAGTCAGAAATGGTTTGCACTCTGGCGGTTTGAGGCCAGCCCCATGAGATGGATGAGCTCCCACCACTTAACCCCCCCCCCCATTTCCTGCCCACCCCAGCAGTTCCAAAGCATGCAATGTTGCAAGTAAATAAATGTATGCCACTTTGGTGGGAAAAAAACCTAGCTGCATTCATGTATGTGAGGAGTGGAAGCCAATGCTGGACCTGCACAAAGCAATGCAACACAAGGAGAGGTGAGGTGAGGCTGGTGGAGAGCCTAGAGGAGCCAGTTAGCTGATGTAAGCTAGTTCTCCTCCTGCAGTGCGCCAAGGATGGGCACACAAGCACCGAATAGATTGAACTAGCAATTTAGGCTGTCAAGATTGCATTGTATCTAACATTTGCAGATTTCCCTGGCATTGTACACCATATGCTAAGTAAATAAATTAAAAAACTTTAGTTTTGTTTTTATTGGATTCTGCCCCCCCCTTTTTTTTTAGAAAATGCACACACAATTTTAACTAATGAATTTACTTTTTGCTGGTCTTGCAAAAAAAATTGAGGGATTGTTGAGACTTAGGGTTTGGGCATATTTTGTATGGCTTCTAACTGTTATTACATATGTTAATACAATATTGGGAAAAATGGTGCATAAAAATAACTGTGATGCTCAACTGCACTCCAGAAATATGGAATTGGACATTTTATGAAAAACTTAAAGTATATTAAGCCTGGTTAAACAAGTATTCATGAAACAATGTTTCAGATATCAAAAAATAGATTCAAGTGATGTGTTCTTTGTTGATATTTAAAAAGTCTTTACACTGTAAAAATAAAAAGATGGGTGAATATATTTCTATATGGTCTAGCTGTCCATGGAGAAGGTATATGTGAGCAATTAAGGAGGAACTTTTACTTTTTTTAAACTTTTACTTTACTTTATTGTCATTGCATCTCGTACAATGAAATCAAATACCATCTTCAGTGCACATCATGACCATGGAAATAAACACAAACACACATCCCTCACTCTACACACTGAACCAAAGCCCTCAACACTGCACTATACAGTAGAATTCAAAAGAGCTACTGCCCTGGGATAGAAGCTGTTTTTCAGCCCATTTGTCCTTGTTTTTATTATTCTGTACTGTCTGCTAGATGGTAATAGTTCAAAAAAAAAGGGTGCCCAGGATGAGATGGATCTTTGAGAATGTTTTGAACTTTCTTAAGCAGTGGGAGCTATAAAGCTCTTCCAAAGAGGGGAGAGGGCAACCAATGATCTTCTGGGCAATGACATTAACCTTCTGGAGTGCTTTCCTATCTGCCACTGTGCAATTGGAAAACCATACAGAGGTGAAGTATGTTAAAATGCTCTCTATGGTGCAGCGGTAGAAGGTCACCAGCACTTTTTCATTCAGTTGTTGTTTTCTGAGAAGCCTCAGGTAGTATAATCTCTGCTAGGCCCTTTTGACCAGGGCTGCAATGTGGGCACCCCAGGTCAGGTCCTCTTTTAGGGTAACACCCAGAAACTTAAAACTGGCCACTTGCTCCACTTGGTCTCCATTGATAAGTAAGGGCTGGATGTCTGATCTGTTCCTTCTATAATCCACTATAATCTCCTTGGTCTTATTGGTGTTGAGGATCAAGTTATTGTCTCCACACCACAAAAGCAACCAGTCCACCTCATCTCGATAGGCAAACTCATCCCACCTGGGGATGGGTTCCACCACTTTTGTATCATCTGCAAATTTAGTAATAGTATTACTAGCATGAGTGGGAATGCAGTCATGCACATAAAGAGTATAGAGTAAGGGACTCAACATGCAATCCTGTGGTGTACCAGTGTTAATAATAAGGGCTGAAGATATGATTATCTAATCTGACCCTCTGTGAGTGGCCAGACAGGAAATCCATAATCCAAAGTCAGAGTGAATGAGAAAGTCCAAGGTCCAGAAGTTTACACACTAGTCTATGTGGAAGGATTGTGTTAAATGCAGAACTAAAATCTACAAAAAGCATCCAAACTTGAACAAGGGATTATCCAATCCAGAAATTGAAAGAAGCATGAGAAAGAAACTCAAAATAATATCATTTTAATTTTGTTTAACATAAGATGAGGCAGACTTTGTAATTATATTCAGCAGCAAAAAAATAACATTCCTGGAATCCTTGTGGGATCTGTTTTTGACCTCATTTACCTCAAAGGGCAGACCTATAGTGTTTGTGTGTGTGTGTGTGTGTGTGTGTGTGTATACCTTTTGTAAGTTCATTTTTAATATTCATAGACATCCATCCCACTGTTGAATCCATTTAATCTTTGTTAAATTTCACTAGTAAAAAAAAGAACCTTTCATATACACAAAGAGAATGAATGTTTCTGAAAAGCCCATCCCTACACAGGTAGACCTTGATTTACAATTTGAAGTTACAATGGCACTGAAAAAAGTGACTTATGCCCGTTTTTCAGACTTGTGACCACGGAAGCATCCCTATAGTCACGTGATCAAAATTTGGAGGCTTGGCTACTGGCAAGTATTTATGATAGTTGCAGTGTCCTGAGGTGATTGATCACTTTCGCAAAACTCTGACAAGAAAAGTCAATGGAGAAACCAAATTCAGTTAACAACTATTTTACTAATTTAGCAATAGTGGTAAGAAAGGTCATAAAATGGGGCAAAACTCATTTAACGACTGTCTTGGGAAATTTGGGGTTCAGTGGTAGTCATAAGTCAAGGAGTACCTTACATAGGCAGAATAGCTTTTGCCCATGTAAGACAATCGCTGATGCCTGGGCTGTGATTAATTTCTCCTCACAGGTTTTAAAGGACCTCTTTGTAACAAAGCTAATGTTAATCTTTGGCTCACGGTAATCAATTATCCTTTGCTTTATAATTAGAATCCAAGAGCAAACAGCACTTTCACTTTTCATTTGCGTGCTCACCTTTTTGACTAAAAATCACCTGCATCTGGGTGCCAGCCAGTTGACAGCTTTCAAGAGAACAAGCACAAAATCATTACCTAAATGCTAATGTATTTGCTGAATTGGTTCCATCTTTGATAACCATTATGTATTACTCGCAAGGAAGTAAAGGAGCTTGTTAAAAGATGCTCTCCTTATAACTAGGAGTGAATTTTTGATGGAATTTGATTTTTTTTTTCTTTTTTGTTCACCATTCTGGCAATTCTCATCATTAAAACCGGACTGTATCCATATCACAAAAAAAGATTTCCCTCTTTTGTACCTTTCTGTGTTTGTCAAATATTCTCCAAATCTTTAGAGCTGCAGTTGATATTTAAGTTATTTTGATCCTCATCAGAGGCTACTTAGAATACAGGAGCTATTTGTTTACATACACATACAGATATCTCTGCATTTCACATCCCATCCCTTATTATAAACAAATCCATCAACTTCTTACTCATTTGTGTGCGGGGGGGAAATGGAATGCAGAGATATCTGTTTAACCTTATAGAGGTTGAAGAGTTATAAATGCGTTTATATTTGTTGTACTGAAGTGATTTCTTTATATATGTCTTTTCCTTTTGTCATTTATATTTTTTTTCTTCTTTCCTTTTTTCTTGCACTTGTTAACCTTTCTTTCCATTCTTTCTTCTTTCTTTAAGTTTAATTGGTATTTTATTATGGTGATTAAAATTCTTAATAAAAATTAAAAAAACAAAACAGGTTTGTAACCTTGCCTCCCAATACTGATGAAATTTCATACATTTTTATTAATCCTAAAAAGTAAGTTTGGTATCAATGGAACATCAAATGATATTTGGTGGACAGCAGCAACATGGAGGAAAGAAAAGAGTTCTGAAATCTTCCATTTTTCATTAAAAAAAAGAATAAAATTATCCTGATTTTTTTTTAAAAAAAACCACTATTCTTTCAATGAGCTTTCCTAAATTAAACACTGTCCTTTTCATTATAATTGAAACTTGAATACCTTTAAAAGTTAAAAAAAAAAACACCCTTGTATTACTAGAGTTATAATCTATGCCTGTATTTGCTGACTTTTCTTCACGTTGCTGAACTCCTCACACTAGTAAATGGTATTTTTAGGCACAATACATGGTAATTGAATTGTGATATTGAACTGTTATATTTTATACAATCTGTTGCAGCCTAATGTATTTAATTAGTAACACATTTTTAATTCCCACTGCCCAGTGCTGTTAAATATGTACCTTTCAAAGTGTGACAAAAGGCTGATTCTGTTATTAATTACATTCATGCTAATCAAAATAAATCTCAGTAAAATTAAACAGCTATCTAAACAGAATCCATCTAAAATATAGTTGTTTCACCTTAGAAGCAGCTTTGATTTGTTCAGAACTTTGAAGAAAACTGTAGCCATATTTAAGCAAGGAGCCTCTGTCTCCAGCTCTGGTTTAGTACTTTTCGTAAACTATTTCACAAAGAAGAAGTGATCAACTTATTTTCCAAAGCACCAGAGCACAGGACAAGAAACAGTAGGTGGAAACTAATCAAGGAAAGAAGCAACCTGGAATTAAGGAGAAACTTCCTAACAGTGAGAACTATGAACCAATGAAACAGTCTGGCCTCAGAAGTTGTGGGTGCTCCATCACTGGAGGCTTTTAAGAAGAAACTGGACAGCCAATTGCCTGCAATGGTATACAAGCAGGGAGTTGGATTAAAAGTTCTCCAAGGTCCCTTCCAACTTTATTCTGAATTGAATTGAAAGTCTCTGAAGATGTGCTGGAAGAATGCTATGTGGAAAGACAGGACTGATAGAATGCTAGGAAAAAAAATCCTAACAGCAAGAGCTATCTGACAGTAAACCAATGATTGTCTTTCATCTGAATCATCCTTTCTTTCCTCTTCTTGCTTCTTTTACCGTTCGGGGCAGCCAGCTGTCAGTCTCTCCAGTGGCGTGAGGTTTGGGAGATGCTATTTAGGAGAACATTTCTTTAAAGCTGTTAATAAAAAAAATACACTCTAACTTTCACCTTCTGAGTATCAAAAGATCTCCTGGTTTCTAACCTGATGCCTTAACCACTACACCAAACTGGCTCTCTATTGCAGTATATAAAAGTAAAGGTAAAGGTACTTTTCTGTTTAAACATGTCTGGTTCTAGAGCAGGGACGTCAAACTGGCGGCCTATTGGCCGGATGCATCACATGCAGGCCATGCCCACCCCAGCTTCACAAAGGGGAAAAATATCATGATATGTCACATGACGGCAACATGAGAACACAAGTTTGACCCCTGTGGTGTAGGGGATGGTGCTCATCTATGTTTCCTAGCTGAAGGAGCTAGACTTGTCTGAAGATGCTTCTGCAATCATGTGGCCAGCATGACAATGCAGAACACAGTTACATTCCCACAGAGGTGGTACCTATTTATCTACTCACATTTACATGTTTTCGAGCTGTTAGGAGCTCACCACATCACAGGGCACTTAGGTCTTGAACCTGGGCAATCAGCTTTCCAGATGACAAGCTCATCATCTTCAACTGCTGAGCTATTGTGCCCTCCTATTGCAATATATAGTATGCAAGCAAATCTTGTAAAATATAGTTTGATAATTGTAGCCCACGACTAATCATTTGTGCAGAAGATGTGGTTTTTTGCTGTTTCAGTGTTATCTGAAGCACCAATGGCTCCCCACCTGTGCCCTACTGTATTCGTGATATATGACCAATAGATCAAGTTTACTGTTGGCACTCAAACCATTTCCAAGAAATATTATTTGGTGATTGTTTTATTCAAAACTGCAAAATAAATTTGCCTTTCTGCTAGGGGAGTGTTAATATCCAGAGTACAGCTATTGATATCTAGTTACACATCACTTCCCCTCACCCAGAGAATTGAAAGGTTGGTTTGGCAGAAGTCGCCAGCAACTAATGGATAAAACAGAGAAAAAGCCATAACTCTTTCTCTTTGTTCAACTGGGAGTGCCATCCATCATGTGATGTGATAATTCACCCTCTCAACTACACCACAATTGTGTCTGCTATAAATGCATCTTGTCTCTAAAAGCTTTTAGAGCTCAACAAATGTACTTCACAGTCATCCAGTGGTTAACTTAAACTGTACAAGGGCAGAAAAGTAAATAAAAGGTGGATGTTGGGATTGTGAGAAAAGGCAACTGATGGAGCGCAGTTAGCAGAAGTCATGGTCAGAACAATTCTTCCAATTCTATTAATGTGTGGTAAGGCATACAGACTCTTTATGGCCTAAGGCAGTCTTTTTCAAACTTGGCAACTTTAAGATGTATGGACTTCAGCTCAAAATTCTCCAGCCAGCCATGGGAGCTGAACTCCACACATCTTAAATTTGCCAAGGTGGAGAAACACTGGTCTAAGACAAGGAAGGTCAAAATTCCTAAACATATAGCAAATGACAAAAGTTCCCCTATAACTGCATTGCTGTTCTTTTCTATTCAGCAACTCAAGATCAATTCATTGTGAAACAGCTGAACTAGAATTGATTCATTTAACCTTTTGCTTAATTAAATTAATTTTAGTATATTTTTTGTATTCTACTTGTGTTCATAAATTTATTTTGATCACTTTCTAAGGTATTTTGTTGTTGGTTGGATATGAGTACTGAAATAGGCCATTTTGCAAATTGCCTGCCATTGGATCATAAACCAACACAACCAAGTACAATAGTTGAAACTAAAGAAATATAACAGATAACAGATAATCAGAGTTGAAAGGGATCTTGTAGGTCATCTAGTCCAACCCCCTGCCCAAGCGGGAAACTCTACACCATTTCTGACAAATGGCAGTCCAATCTCTTCTTGAAAATCTCAAGTGATGGCACTCCCACAACTTCCGTGGGCAAGCTGTTCCATTGGTTGATTGTTCTCACTGTCAGAAAGTTTCTCCTTATTTCCAGGTTAAATCTCTCCTTGTTCAGTTTCCATCCATTATTCCTTGTCTGGCCTACAGGCACTTTAGAAAATAGCTTGATCCCCTTCCTCCCTGTGGCAGCCCCTCAAATATTGGAAGACTGCTATCATGTCTCCCCTGGTCCTTCTCTTCATTAGACTAGCCAAGCCCAGTTGCTGTAGTCATTCTTCGTATGTTTTAGTCTCCAGTCCCCTAATCATCCTGGTTGCTCTTCTCTGTACTTTGTCTAGAGTCTCAACATCTTTTTTATAATGTGGTGAACAAAACTGGATGCAGTACTCTAGGTGTGGTCTTACTAAGGCTTTATAAAGTGGTATTAGTACCTCCCTTGATCTTGATTGTATCCTTCTGTTAATGCAACTTAGCAAAGAGCAAATTGCTCCATGCAATCACTAGGACTTCAGCTGATCTCATTCAGTGGACTGTCCAACCATATTTCTGAAGTCTGTTTTCCCACCCTCGCCTCCTGCGTATAATAGCCCCCTTCCCAAATGTTCAGTGGCAAAGTCTGCTTTGTCCTACCACAGTATAAGAGCCTGATTAAGGGATCTAACTAAGGATAGAGCTAATCACATCAAGGCAAATACATTTGTAAGGTTTTTGTTTGATTGCTTGTGATAGGATAATAAAAATTGGGAACATTCCATGTTGGATAAAGAGTTGCAACTGTGCTCCACTGAGATTTCAAAGACAATTATTTCTTCAAACTGTAGGAAGGCTTGATTGATGATGTGCTATCAAGTCAATAAAAAACAACTTTTACGAGTTAAAAAAAAGCATGAATGTTCATTGGGGGCAGTGGGGGCAAATGAGAACAAATGCATCATGATCTCATGATAGCATGACTTACATACTTGCACCATAAGTCAGGGTGCAAGCCTGTAAGGGTAGGATTGCACTATGACATCACCATGCATATATTTTGATTTGCTGCAGGTCTGTGTTGGAAGCCCTAGCTAATCGTAAGCTGCATTTAGACCCATGAGTTCTTCCAAGAAATAACTGTTTCTGTCCCAAAGATAGTTTTGCTCATCCTAATGGGAGTAGGTATAAAAAACAACAACATGTAATAGGATTAGAAATATCCCAATGGTTATTCTGGGGAAGGCAATTCCCTTCTGATGTAAATGAGATGTCAAGAAAAGATGACCAAAGGCAGAACCAAACATGTTTTTTTTAGAAACAGGCAAAAAAAGAATTCTTCCTTTTCTTACCTTGAGGTTCTCAAGCAGTTGAAAGGCTTGTTTGAGACTGATATTATGCAGTGACAGATCAACAATGAAGCCCACAATAATAAATCCATCCATAAAGGAAAAGAAACATTTTCCTGAGAGAATAAAGAAAACAAAATGCTAGAGCTCTGAGGTTTATCCTACGCATAACAGCACCTCATTCTAAAATGAAAAAAAAAAGCAGGCTTCCAGCTACAGATGCCAACTGCAGAGATCCTGGTATGTGTCTATGTATATGTACAGGTAGTCCTTGACTTACTTTCTTTCTTTCTTTCTTTCTTTCTTTCTTTCTTTCTTTCTTTCTTTCTTTCTTTCTTTCTTTCTTTCTTTCTCTCTCTCTCTCTCTCTCTCTCTCTCTCTCTCTCTCTCTCTCTCTCAATTTCTATTTCTTTCTCTCTCTCTTTCTTTCTTTCTTTTTTCTTTCTTCTTTCTCTCTCTCTCTCTCTCTCTCTCTCTCTCTCTCTCTTTGTGAGATTTATATTGCTGCCTATTTATACATGGCAACCTGCAGCAGCTTACAAGAATCTGAAAACATCATATAAAAAAACAATAAAATTAATAAAAGAGAGAATCATATGATAAATTAATAAAATAATAGAATAAAATAACCCTCATCCCGGCGACAACACATCATATGAGCCACTTAAGGGGCAATTAACCCCAGAGTTATGGTTCTGCCAGTTATTAAGCAGGTCACCAAGTCACCCAATTTTGTGACCCTTTTTTGGGGGGATTGTTAAGTGAATCACTGCAGTTGTTAAGCAAATGCAGAGCTTTTTAAGTGAATCCATTGGGGTGCTTTACAGCAAAAAGCACCATAAGTCATGGTCACATGACACACTACAGTGGGATACTGCAGACCGCTGTAAATCTGGGCATCCAAAGTCCGATCATGTGACCACAGGAGGGGACGGCTGTTCAGAACTTTGAATCTGGGTCATAAGTAGCCCTGGGAGGTCAGTCATTTATTTGAACAGTCACGAAGCAACCAGTTGTAAGTTGAGGTGTCAGCTTTGGAAGCTATATTCCATGCTGTCGCATAGCCTGAAAGAGTGGGAGGGGGTTATTCAACTGAGTAGTTCTAAGTAGACAAAATAAAATTCTTTTCTTAGTTCAAGATTATTAAGTGTGGCACAGGATGGAAAAAACTGGGATGGATTGTGACTGGTCCATGTGATGTGACCAATGGGGGAAATGGGGATGGATTGTAATTTTGGACATTGTGGGAAGTCCGGGAAACTTTTAGTTTCGAAACTCCACAGATGTGCCAGGTGCTATTCTAATAAAGGTACTTTTGAGATTATGCTTGTCTCAGAGTTACTGATTGGAATGGAGGTTTGCTGGAACGCTGACATGAGGATTATCTGTATGTATCATAACAAAGGGTTTGATCTAAGCAATATTTTGGAGCTTTGGCTTGGTGCTTTTTTTATGCTTTTGACAATTTGTACTTACAGTTAGTCACCATGCGACCCAATGCATGCTTACCCAGAAGTGTGTTTCATTATATCTAACAGAATGTAGTGATTACTTCTCAGTCACTCGGTCACTTCTGATTCTTTGCGACTTGAGGGACATCAAGCATCTATAAGTAAATGACTCATTTGAAATCTTGTTTCATCTCATCACTCTGGATTATCCTCACCTCTTTTTTTCCCCAATTGCCTTTGATTTTTTTCCCCCCTAAGCATCAGAACTTCTTCCAATGGCTCTTGCTTTCTCATTACGTGTCCAAAGTACTTAAGCTTTGTGTTTATTTTTAGTACCTCCAGTGAATAGTCCAGGTTATTTCATTTAACGTTGAATTATTTCTTTTTTTTTCAGCCAAGATATTTTCAACTGTTTTTTCCAGCACAGCTGTCCGGAGGCATTCATATGTCTCCGTTCAGTCTTTCTGGTCCAACGTTTTTACAGTTTACAACTGGAAAAAGTTTTTACAAAGTGGAAGGCCTTACAAATATCTACTATGAAAGACTGGATAGTGAAGCTGATGGAATTGAGGAGATGGTGAAATTGATAGCTTTGATTAAAGAAATACATTGATCAATTTTGTTTCTACTTCAAAGCCATTTTTTGGATTTTTTGTAAGAAACTGAAAGAAATGAAACTTTGATTTTGGGGGCTTGATGAATAAAATTATATGGGATTATAGAAATAATGTAACATATTGTTAACTTCAGGATAAGAATTGGATGTATTTTTAATCTATACCCATACCAAAGAAAGTCAGAAGAGTTTCTTTTTCTATTCTCTTTCAATTTTTCATTACATTTAGATTTTTTCTTTCTGCACTTCCATCTTTTTTCTTGACTTTTGCTTTTCTTCAAATCTTTTCCTTCTTGGTTGTTTATCTTTTTTTTTAAATTTAATAAAGTTATATTTTAAAAAAGAAAAACCATAGCTCTGATAATACTGCATATACCTTTATTATCAGTATGATGTATTTGCACATTCATATTTTTTTCTAGATCTGTCATAAACTTTCTCTCAAGCAGCAAACATTTCTTTATCTCATGGGTGCAGTGACCATCCCTAACACATTTTTGGCTTAAAAAGAGTTACTGTTACTAGCTCCAACTTCTTTTCCACCTGTTTGTGTTGGCTTGGCATTGCGAGTTGATGTGATCTTAGTATCTTCTTTGTTATTTTTGTTTGATCAAGCAAGCCAGTTTTTGCACTTTCTTCTATTACCTTCAACAAGAAATTCCTTAGGTTGTGTGTTTGCTTTGGTTGTCAGAGTGATTTTATCAGAACATTTGAAGTTGCCAATGTTTCTCTCAGCAGTTGCCATTCTAATTTGTATTTCTTGTATTGCACTGCAACATTTCTCATGATATATTGTGCAATAATATCAGGTTTAACAAAATGAACGATTTAACAAAATGATTTAACAAAATGAAATTCAATGTAGACAAAAGTAAAGTCTTACACTTAGGCAGGAAAAAACAAAAGTACACATATAGACTGGGTGAAACCAGGCTCGATAGCAGTAACTGTGAGAGGGATCTTGGAGTCTTAGTGGACAACCAGCTAAATATGAGCCAGCAGTGTGCAGCAGCTGCCAAAAAAGCTAATGCGATCCTAAATTTCATTAACAGAGGGATACAATCAAGATCAAATGAGGTACTAATACCACTCTATAAAGCCTTAGTAAGGACACACCTAGAGTACTGCATCCAGTCTTGGTCACCACACACCATCAAAAAGATGTTGAGACTCTAGAAAAAGTACAGAGAAGAGCAACCAGGATGATTAGGGGACTGGAGACTAAGGCATATGAAGAACGGTTACAGGAACTGGGCTTGGCTAGTCTAGCAAAGAGAAGGACCAGGGGAGACATGATAGTGGTCTTCCAATATTTGGGGGGTTGCCCCAGAGAGGAAAGGGATCAAGCTATTTTCTAAAGTGCCTGTAGGCCAGACAAGGAATAATGGATGGAAACTGAACAAGGAGAGTTTTAACCTGGAAATAAGGAGAAACTTTCTGACAATGAGAACAATCAACCAATGGAACACCTTGCCCTTGGAAGTTGTGGGAGCGCCATCACTTGAGACTTTCAAGAAGAGATTGGACTGCCATTTGTCAGAAATGGTGTAGGGTCTCCCGCTTGGGTGGGGGGTTGGACTAGATGACCTACAAGGTCCCTTTCAACTCTGATTATCTGTAATCTGTTAAGATGTGTACAGGTGAAACTTGAAAAATTGGAATATCGTGCAAAAGTTCATTTATTTCAGTAATGCAACTTAAAAGATGAAACTAATATATGAGATAGACTCATTACATGCAAAGCAAGATAGTTCAAGCCATGATTTGTCATAATTGAGATGATTATGGCTTACAGCTCATGAAAACCCCAAATCCACAATTTCAGAAAATTAGAATATTACATGCAATCAATAAAACAAGGATTGTACATAGAACAATATCGGACCTCTGAAAAGTACAGGCATGCAGATGTACTCAGTACTTGGTTTGGGTCCCTTTTGCAGCAATTATTGCCTCAATACAGCGTGGCATGGAAGCTATCAGCCTGTGGCACTGCTGAGGTGTTATGGAAGACCAGGATGCTTCAATAGCGGCCTTCAGCTCTTCTGCATTGTTGGGTCTCATGTCTCTCATCTTTCTCTTGGCAATGACCCATAGATTCTCTATGGGGTTCAGGTCAGGTGAGTTTGCTGGCCAATCAAGCACAGTAAGCCCATGGTCATTGAATCAGGTTTTGGTGCTTTTGGCAATGTGGACAGGTGCCAAGTCCTGCTGGAAAATGAAGTCAGCATCCCCATAAAGCTCATCTGTGGAAGGAAGCATGAAGTGCTCCAAAATCTCCTGGTAGATGGCTGCATTGACCCTGGACTTAATGAAGCACAGTGGACCAACACCGGCAGATGACATGGCTCCCCAAATCAATATAGACTGCAGAAACTTCACACTGGACTTCAAGCATCTTGCAGTGTGTGCCTCTCCATTCTTCCTCCAGACTCTGGGTCCTTGGTTTCTGTTAAGTTTGAGCAATGAGAGGCTGAACCAGAGCATGAGTGCTACAGTACTTTTATTTTACAAATAAAGGGCTGACCGTGCTTGCCAAGCCTGGAACTGGCTCACAGCAATCAGCAGCAGTTGGACCCCGCAGCCTGCTTTTATAGCTGGCTGCTGGGGAGAACCAACCAATGGGGAATGGGGGAATAACGCCCACACAAAGTGAGTGGACCTGAGTGAGAACTCCTGAGTCCTCAGGACATAACACCCCTTCCCCCAGATGCGAACACGCATAGTCCTTGAGGTAGATGGGGGTTTGTGTTGGCGCCCGGAGCGGCGCAACTCGGGAACATTGTCTGACTGTTCGGTATCAGTCTGTGACGGTTGAGCTGGCATAGTGTCGCCAACACTCTCTCTGACTGGGCATCCTCGGAAACCACCGGGTTGGTTACTGGGGTCAAGCTCTCGAGGGTTGGATCCGGTTGGTCAACTCTCTGGGCACTGTCGTCGGAGTTTGGGCTGACCGAACGACCGCTGGTGCAGACTGGTCACTGGGTGCGGTGTGGCTGGGTGGCGGATGAGACGGTTCCCTCGACTGGAGACTCTGGATTCTTGTTTGCGAGGTTGCTGAGGCACCTTCTGAGTTGGTCTATGTGTCTCCTCCAGACGCGACCATCCTCCAGCCTTACTCTATACGATCTCGGCCCGGTGACGGCGATGACCTCGCCCGAATCCAAAGTGGGTCCCCAGCGAAATTCCTTGCGAATATCGGCTCCTGTAACACAAAATGTCTAACCCCCGAAGTGGAAGCGAGGGGAGAGTCAGGGCAGTATTGTGGGTGCAGTCTATCTAATACAGTCCTCAGGCGCCGGCCCATCAGAAGTTCCGCAGGTGACTTATTGGTGACTGTACAGGGGGTTGAGTGCTGGCTCATCAGGAACCGTGAGAGTTTGTGGTGCCAGTCATCTCTGCCAAACCTAGCGAGGCCTCTTTGGTGGTCCTGACGGCCCTTTTCAGCCAACCCATTACTCGCAAGGTGAAATGGGGCTGTGAAAATGTGGCGAATGCCTAGGTTGGCTGCAAAACGGCTGAATTCTACTGATGCAAACTGTGGGCCATTATCGGAGACCAAGGAGTCGGGTAGTCCATGTGTAACGAACAGGCGCGTTAACACGTTGGTGATTGCTAGTGTGGTGGTCGTGGATAGCTGCGCCACGCCTATCCACTTGGAATAAGCGCCCACGACCACTAGGAACATCTTTCCATGCACGGGCCGGCCAGATCGATATGGATTCTAGACCAGGGCGCTGGCGCCTCCCATCTGGTAGGGGTGGCGATGGGGGAGCAGGACGGGATTCCTGGCAAATGCTGCAGGAACTTACCCAATTGACAATGTCCTCGTCTAGACCCGGCCACCACACGTAGCTGCGTGCCGCGCCTCATTCTCACAATGCCGGGTGTCCCTCGGCAACGCTTCCAGGACTCGGGTACGCAGCGAGGTCGGAATGACCACCGAGTGCCCCACAGAAGACAACCCTGCAAACTGGACAGCTCCTGCATGCGAGTCTTAAAGGGTGCGAATTTGTTATCAACATTGCCTCCCGGCCACCCCCTCCTCACCCAGTCGAGCACCTGGGCGAGCGTTTGGTCTGCCTTGGTTTTGGCAGTGATGTCAAGGGCGGTGATGGGCAGGTCCAACTGGGTGATTTCAAAAATGGCATTGACAGGAGCTGGGTCTTCAGCCGGAGCGGGTAAGGGGCAGCGACTGAGCGCGTCAGCGTGGGATAGGGTTTTGCCCGGGTGGTGGATAAGTTTGTATGAGTAGGCCGCTAGGAAAAGTGTCCATCTTGTCATCCGAGGGGAGAGGACTTGAGGTGTCTGTTTGTCGCCGGCCAGTAGGCCCAGGAGGGGCTTATGGTCGGTGACCAGTTCAAGAAGTGGCCAAAAGGAATTCGTGAAACTTTTCACGGCTGCAACAGCTGCTAGGGCTTCCTCTACTGCTTGCGAGGTTGAGGTCTTTTAGCTAGCAGTCGCTCTGTAGGTTGAGATCCTTGACCCCACAAACTAATTGATCGAGGAGCATGTCCTCCAGGTATGTTCCAAACCCGCAGTGCAGGGCTGCTGTTCTGAGGGCGGCCATATATTGGTTGATGGTCTCCTTACTTGATTGCTTCCTCATTCGGAACGTGAACCTCCTGGCGATTTGTGAAGGCCTGGGAGCGTAGTGGTTTGTGAGGATCTCAAGCAACTCGGACCACGGAACGCTTTTTCAATTCTCTCGGCACCACGAGTGCTGCAGCGGTATCGTAAACGGTGGCTCCGCAGTAGATTAGGAAATAGGATTTTTCCGATGCTCTCCCGCATCCGACAGGCCGACCGCATCGATGTAATGATTGAAACGGTTCTTATACGATTCCCACTTCTCTTCGTCTGGTTTAAACGCCGGGAATACTGGATTGGAACTCATGGTGCTGGAACGGCTGGGCTACCTGCGGAAAAAATCTCTCTGGGACTACGAACGCTCGTGAGTTACTAGTGATATCAGCTCTGGAGAGGTTTTTGCTACCCTCTCTTTCTCTCTCTCTGGGTTACCACGTTGGCTGCTAGCCGTTGGAGGTGTCTTGATTCGCGCCAAAAAAGTGGGCGTTAGTGACTCTCTACAGCGCTGTGCTGTGATTCCTACTGGCTCGAAATTCAAATGACACCCGCTTGAATTTCGCCAATGCAGAGCGGCTGCGGCTCGCAGCGCTTCACTTTCCCTGTAGCGGGGCTAACAAGCAGCTACAGACGCTTCTAACTATTTGACTCAGACCGCTTTCTCTGGCTGCGGATCTGCGTTTGCTCTTTTTGATCGCCGTTTCGCTAGCTGACTGCTCTCTCTGGCTGCGGATCATGCGTTTCCTTGTCGCCAGCCGATCGCTCTCTCTGGGCTGTAGATCGGTGGCTAGTGACTCAGCGGTTGCAAGGTGCTTCTGGTAGCCATCCCATCCTCGCGCCAGTGTTAAGTTTGAGCAATGAGAGGCTGAACCAGAACATGAGTGCTACAGTACTTTATTTTACAAATAAAGGGCTGACCGTGCTTGCCAAGCCTGGAACTGGCTCACAGCAATCAGCAGCCAGTTGGACCCCGCAGCCTGCTTTTATAGCTGGCTGCTGGGGAGAACCAACCAATGGGGAATGGGGGAATAACGCCCACACAAAGTGAGTGGACCTGAGTGAGAACTCCTTGAGTCCTCAGGACATAACAGTTTCCAAATGAGATGAAAAAGTTGCTCTCATCAGAAAAGAGGACTGAACAACAGACCAGTTCTGTTTTTCTTTTTCTTTAGCCCAGGTAAGATGCTTCTGACGTTGTTTGTTGTTCAGGAGCAGCTTGACAAGAGGAATACGACATTTGAAGCCCATGTCCAGGATCCGTCTATGTGTGGTAGCTCTTGATGCACTGACTCCAGCCTCAGTCCACTCCTTGTGAAAGGCCCCAACACTTTTGAATGGCCTTTTCTTGACAATCCTCTCGAGGCTGCAGTCATCCCTGCTGCTTGTGCACCTTTTTCTTCCACACATTTCCCGTCCACATAACTTTCTATTAATGTGCTTTGATACAGCACTTTGGGAACATCCAACTTCTTCTGCAATTACCTTTTGAGGCTTTCCCTCCTTATGGAGGGTGTCAATGATGGTTTTCTGCACAACTGTCAGGTCAGCAGTCTTTCCCATGATTGTGATTCCTACTGAACAAGACTGAGAGACCATTTAAAGGCTCGGGAATCCTTTGCAGGTGTTATGGCTTTATTATATAATTAGAGTGGGACACTTTGAGCCTAGAATATTGAACCTTTTCACAATATTCTAATTTTCTGAGATTGTGGATTTGGGGTTTTCATGAGCTGTAAGCCATAATCATCTCAATTATGACAAATCATGGCTTGAACTATCTTGCTTTGCATGTAATGAGTTTATCTCAAATATTAGTTTTGCCTTTTAAGTTGCATTACTGAAATAACTGAACTTTTGCACCATATTCTAATTTTTTGAGTTTCACCTGTAGAGGTGGAGGAGTAGGTGACAATACACTAGCTTTGTGTATTGTTCTAACTGTCAGGAAATTTCTCCTTAGTTCTAGGCTGCTTGTCTCCTTGATTAGTTTCCACCCATTGCTTCTTGTCCTGCCTACAGGTGCTTTGTAGAATAGCTTGACTCCCTCTTCTTTGTGGCAGCCCCTGAGATATTGGAGCACTGCTATCATGTCTCCCCCAGTCCTTCATTTCATTAGATTAGACATATCCAGTTCCTGCAGCCGTCCTTCATGTATTTTAGCCTCCAGTCCCCTAATCATCTTCATTGCTCTTCTCTGCACTCTTTCTAGAGTCTCAATATCTCTCTTACATTGTGGTGACGAAAACTGAATGCAGTATTCCAAGTGTGGCCTTACCAAGGCATTACAAAATGGTCTGAATCCATCTTATACATTTGGCATCTTATACGTTTCCTATTCCAAGTATTGTTGAAATATAGATTTCAAAATCTTGAGCAGAGTCTTACTGCCTTGACAAAGAAGTACAATTGTTCAGTAGTTTGAGCATCCACTTTTAACTTTTAATACTTCTTTGATATTAGAATAAATTTATCTTTTTCCAGATCCTTGGTCAGTGTTTTGTTTTCAATATCTGCTTACAAATCACAAATTTAGCAGCAGCATCTTGTTAGATTTTGGAAAGCTTGACTGGTCTTCCTATACCTCCTGCTATGTTGTTGTTAGCAATATTTATAATGACCTTTGACTTCATTTTCCAGAATATCTGGGGATGAATCTTTAAACACTTTATTGATTTGGGGATTGTTTTTGTACAGCTCTTCTGTATATTTTTTTTTACCATTTCTTCTTCATGTTTTGTTACTCCAGTGTAGCTTTGCCTTCTATAACTTTTATCACCCCCATCTTTGCATACAATTTTCTTTTATTTCTGTAACAAAGTTTTACCTACTTTCAGGTCTTAATCACACCCTATGTTTTTTTAAGAATTGAGAAGGACTAATTTTCAAGTCTTAACTTCTTTGTGATGAATTTTTCAATATCTCAAATGTTCCATATCCTCTCTATTATCCATAAACACTTAAATTCTTAAATCTCATCTGCAAACTATAATTCCTTTGTGCCTGTATTTCATTTTCCTCCTCAGTTATAATTAACTCTTACCTCTACCAATCTGTTTTTTAAAATACTTAATCTGCTTTATTACCCACAGTCTGTGTAAAGTGCTTTCTTCTTACTTTTAACTTTATCACTCTTTAACTTTATTCTAACTTTGCTTTCCTTATTTTTGTTAAGTTACTTTTGTAACTCTAATCTGTTACCTGTTAAAAGTCTGTCTCTCCTAAGGCAATTTTCCTAACTCTCCTTTCAGCTTTTTTTTGTTTTGTTATTTTAACAGCTGGATTAATTACTTTGAGTTTAGCTTGGCTACTCAAATTCCTGCTTTTTCTCCCAGCTTGGTGTTAGATTTGAGCTCCTTCACATATTTCTGTTTCGGGGAAGTTTGTATATGCCTCCAAATGTCTAAATTGTCTGTTAGCACTGGAACTCAGTTTCCAAAGTCTCTCTCTCTTTTTGTTTCTTGCCAGCTCCTAATCTTCCAAGTTTTTCTGAATGTTTTGCTTTCATTTCTTCAGTTGAAGTTCAGAATGCAAACATGGCTTTTCCTATGGATTACAACTTCTGTTTCTTATTCTCCTGCTGCAGTTTGAATTTTAAAGCCAATTCACTTAATTGGTGCCTCTTTTAACTTATTTATTTTTTTATATTTATTTTGTCAAGCATGTATTAGATAACATGTATAAGTATCAACATGATTATGAATACATGAAATGGATACAAATAAAAAGGAACATTAGGGCAGGGATGGTAGGCACGTGGGTGCACTTATGCACGCCCCTTACAGACCTCTTAGGAAAGGGGTGAGGTCAACAGTAGACAGTCCAAGGTTAAAGTTTTTGGGGTTTGGGGAAGAAACCACAGAGTCAGGTAGTGTATTCAAGACATTGACTACTCTGTTGCTGAAGTCGTATTTCCTGCAATCAAATTTGGTATGGTTTACCTTGAGTGTTTCTATTATGGGCTCTTGTTTTGCTGTGGTTGAAGCTGAAGTAGTCATTGATGGGTAGGACATTGCAATAGATAATTTTATGTACTATGCTTAGGTCGGACTGAAGGCAGCCTAGTTCTAGGTTGTCTAAGCCTAAAATTTCAAGTCTGGTGGCATAAGATATTCTGTTGTGGGTAGAGGGGTGGAGGACTCTTTTTGTGAAATATCTCTGGACTATCTCAACTGTATTAATATCCAATAAGCAATGAGGGTTCCAGACAGATGAGCTGTATTTGAGAATTGGTGTAGCAAATGTTTTGTATGCTCTAGTTAGTAGTACAATATTACTGGAGAAAAAGCTACATAGGATTAGGTTAACAACTCTTAATGCCTTTTTGCCTGTGTAGTTCCAGTGAGCTCTAGCACGTAGATCATGAGAGATGAGTACTCCAAGGTCCTTGACATAGTGGGTGTCAACTACAAGGTCGTGACCATTCAGCTTTATAAGTTCCCAAATTCGTCCCTGCCCATCCTTATCCTCAACCATCTTCAACCTACATTCTGACAGTCTCCTCTTGTGTAAGAATGCCAGCACACACCTCCTAGGACTGTCAACATGCCCTTCCTACATGTTGAAAGGTTCCTGTAGATTCTCTTTCCCTTTTCTTCTCTCCTCTCTTTCCTCTTCAATTACCCTGACCTTACTAACTTACTATCACCAACTTCAGAGTTTTTCCGTAAGGGTTTACTCCCTATGAATCTCTTCCTCCAATGCTATTCTACTTAAGCTGCTCTTCAAACCTCCTTCAAACCTTCTTTATGCCCATCCTTATGCTACTACTCTAGTGTCCTCTGTTTGCCTTTCACTCTGACAATCCAAACCAGCTTCTGATATTCTCAACTTTCCGCTGGGAAAGTGTCTACAGTCCTTCTGCAGGCTTCTTCTGACTATTGCATCTTCTCTCTACAGTTCTTATAACTTCAAGTCTGTACTACCCAGGCTGGCTGTTAGGGTTTTTTCTCTCTTTCACAAGCTCATCTTAATATAGCTTTGTGAGATGCCTCAAGATTTCATAAGACACTTTGGTGAGATCATCTGTTGGATGGGATGATAATCAATTGTGTATCTTATCACAGGTCCTGCAGGTGATGCCATCAAGAATCTATCTTGGTGTCTGGTTGCATAGGGACGTGGATGGAGAGAACAGTATCAAATTCCACTCTCTGAAGACTGGTTTGATGAGCATTGTGGGATTCTCAACATTTTTCATCTTTGGTTCTGGATAGGATAGCACTTCTCCATATAAAAGTGGTGTACAGATTGAAGGTTCTCTTAGACTTATATCTTCTACTCAGATGGTAGAAGAAATAAGCAGAAGAGCAGGTAGCAACCATTGTACAGAGAATGTCTATGGAGATTCTCAGTCTTCCAGGTCATGGTTGTCCCAAAGGTGCTTTTTTTTTTCAAGAGAGGCAACTGGACTTTCTGGTTTTTCTTTGAAGATGTTTCACTTCTCATCCAAGACGCCTCTTTAGTTCTGACTGGATGGTGGGGAATGGAAGGATTTATATTCCTTGCATACAGCTGGATATTTGCATTCTTTTAGTTGGTCATTAAGGTCACCTGGGGGTTTATCTATGTCATCAGGGTCACCTGAGTGGTATAAATTGGTGTGAAGCCTTTTTTGGAACTGTTGAAAGGACTGTGTTGTAGATTGGAGATAGATGACGTCATATCCTTTCCCCTCTGTTGAGAGAAGGTTGTTCAGTTTTGACATAAATCTTTCAAACCATTGTTCAAAGAGCTTCATCTTGTGCATCAAATATGTGTGCTCCTGGATCAGGGAGGTCTTTTTATGGCTTCTCATGCTTTAGAAAGCTTTTGGCTTGGTCACTGCAGTGTGCTTTATGTGGGGGTGCTCTTGGTGATTACTTGGAAGCTTTGGTCCAGAATGAGGGGCTTGCGTTATTTATTTATTATTTATCTGTCTATTTATTTATCTTTTGTTACTTGTAACCCTGGCACTGAACACTACAACTTTGCACAGAACACAAGTTATTCCAAGCCAAATGAACAATCAAAGCAAAAACCAATCAAAGCAATGGGTGTATCTCAGTATGCCCATGTACTACCTCTGCTTTGTGACCTTCACTAATTACCATTCAGCATCTGGGTCAGGGGTGAAATTCACATTTTTTTCCCTACTGGCTCGGTGGGTGTGGCTTGGTATAATAGTAATAACAACCAGGAGCAACCAGGGGCGATTTTGTACTGATTCAAATCATCCCTACCACCTCTCCTGAGATGGGCTGAGGTGGTTAAATTTCACCCCTGATCTGAGTGCAATTCCTTATCTTTATAGTCTTTTATGGTGCAAGGCCAGGCTACTTGCAGGACTGCCTATCTTCAATTCTTCAATTATTTCCGCCTACCCAGTAAGATTGTGTGGAGAGAGTTTCCTCCTTTAAATTCCTGGGAGTCTACCTCAGTGAATATCTTACCTGGAAAATCAACACAATCCAGGTTGCCAGAAAGGCCCAATAGAGACTCAATTACCTTAGGGTCTTGCGAAAGAATAAAGTGGAACAACGACTGATGACCTCTTTTTATCAGTCCACAATAGAAAGCGTCCTGACGTATTGCATTACAGTGTGGTATGCTGGCTTGACAGCAATGGATAGAAAGATCACAGAAGGTGGTGAGCACAGCACAAAACATCGTGGGCTGTTCCCTGATACCACTAGATGACATCGCTAAGGCTCCCTGCCTTAGAAGAGTGAGGAAAATTCTCACATCCTGGTCAGTACTTCTTCACTCTCCTACCATTGGGTAGGAGATATAGAAGCATAGCCAGCCACACCAACAGGCTGAAGAACAGTTTCTCCTTGTGGGCTGTCAGACTTCTGAACGGAAAATAACTTCATGTCAACATAGTATGATAGACTTACAGGGCCGGCATGTTGTGCAACAAGGTCACATAGTGTAATAAGATTGAGAGTGGGTTAGGGACTTCTGTCATCGCTCTGAGTTGTGTTGGGGTCTATGTGCATGAAGGGAGGCTCAGACAATCTCATTGTACACATGTTGTGCACTGACAATAAAGGTAATAATAATTTGACAGGACTAGTATTCTTTGGTTCCATCCACCCCTATGTAGTAGCATTTTGCAGGACCCAGGAAATTGGCTTTTCCTGTTTTGGTGGCCCTATCCTATAGAAGAACACTGTCCCTGAGACACTGCTGGCCTCAACCCTGCCAGACTTTTGAAAGATATTAAAGACGTGTGGATATTTTTTTTTTTTCACCTCAGGCATTGGGTCTAGGAGTGATATGACCCCTGGATGATTTTTTCCCCGACACTTCGTGCATTTGGCACTTCTTTTGGTTTTTGACATTTTTTTTATTAATTGGTTTTATTGCATGTATTCTTGTTCTTTAATTATGGATCCCAAGTCTTATGTTAAGTAAGTTGCTATACAAATTGGATGAATCAATGTACAAATGGATCAATGTAGACTGAATTTATTTTTACTGTTGCCTAGTTTATGGCTAGAGCCCAATCTTCATTAATCTCTTTATCAATCTGTGCCTCCTACTAGAGTTTCATTGCTATTATCAATTTGTCCTAGGTCCTTTTTAAGGAATGGTGGCATCCAGGCCACACATATGTATTTTATTACAAAAGAGTGCATCACTCTACACATATACATATAAAATGAACTCAATCCTTACACAAAACCAGATTGTGAATTCTGATTTATTACATGTGTACTCTTATCTTTCTATCCTTTCAGAAATATACCTTATCCATTTACTTATAAGTTTAGTAACTAATTCCAACTTTATTTCTTTACTTAAGCTTTAGATATAACTTTGGCAGGCCTATTAATTTCTTTCTCTACTCATGCTGGATTCAGCTTCTTAAAGCAGGCATAACTGCTTTTCCTTATGCCTCTCCTACTAACTCTTTTCTTCATTGCTTCTACTCTTGAACAGGAAACCTGATCCTCCCCCCCCCACTCCCCTTTTAATCACTTGCTGGCCACATGTCAGCATTTCTCTTTCAAAGTATCTGGGCTGTAGGGTTGATCATTGATTGCGAGCTCAGTTTCCCTGTGGAGTTTCTCATGCCTTGTCGCATATTTATTCCAAGAAACAAATGTGCATCTTTTTTAAAAAAAAAAAATCAGGACCCTACTGCAGGAAGTCTTTGACTTATGACCACAACTGAGCCAAATGTTTCTGTTTGCTGAGCAAGACAGTTGTTAAGTGAGTATTGCCCCATTTTTACCATCTCCCTCCCGCAGTTGTTGAATGAATCACTGCAGTTGTTAATAACACGATTGTTAAGTGAATCTGGCTTCCCCCTTGACATTTATTTATTTATTTATTTATTTATTTATTTTAGTTTGTCAAGTATATATGAGAAAACAAGTGTAAGTATAAAACATAACATATAAACATATGAGTATAAACAGGTATAAAATAAATGCGTACGAATAAATGGGAACAAGGATGATAGGCACGCTGGTGCACCTATGCACAGTCCCTTACAAACTTCCTAGGAATGGAGTGAGGTCCATGTTAGACAGTTTAAGGTTAAAGTTTCGGGGGTTTGAGGATGTAACAACAGAGTCAGGTAGTGAGTTCCAGGCATTGACCATCTTGCTTGTCAGAAAGTCACAAAAGGGGATCACATGAGCCCTCGACTTTGCAACCGTCATAATAGGAGTCAACAATCAAGCATCTAGATTTTGATCACTTATCCATGGAGATGCTACAATGATTGTAAGTGTGATACATGGTCATAAGTCACTTTTTCCAGTGCTGTTGTAATTTCAAACAGTCACTAAATGAACTTTTCTAGATCAAGATTAACCTGCGTCACCTTTTCTGACTAAGAAATTTGCTTTAAATTTGATTTGATGTAGGCTTTCAAAAAATAATAATCACAAACTACTACTACTTCTTCTTCTTCTTCTTCTTCTTCTTCTTCTTCTTCTTCTTCTTCTTCTTCTTCTTCTTCTTCTTCTTCTTCTTCTTATTCTTATTATTATTATTATTATTATTATTATTATTATTATTATTATTATTATTATTATCTCTGTTATTCCTTAAACATGAAACTCGGTCAACTGAACATTTAAATATGTATTACAAATGCCAGTGACTGGTGCTAATGGTTGATACGGGTTGCTGCCAGCGTCCTAAATATCAACCAAGTATCTTCTTAAAATATATGATGTTCCGAGTAGTGCAGTTTTTTTGCATTTCCACTGGTGTTATTGCAGGAAGCTGCAATTTCTTGATGACAATGGGTATCACTGTGACATGTTTCATCCATAATGGTGTACTTTCAATTTTCTCCTCCTCCTCCTCCTCCTCCTCCTCCTCCTCCTCCTCCTCCTCCGCCTCCTCCTCCTCCTCCTCCTCCTCCTCCTCATTAATATTATTATTATTCACAAAAAACAATAGGGTACACAACAAACCAGATGACTATGCTGGGTTTCATATCACAAATCACTAGTCGAAGACTTCCCAAGTGTTCAGGACTGCGTGATGTATCAACGGATTATGCGAGCGGATCCCAGTAAGGTGGCCTTCTGCAGCTGACCAATGGTGATTTTCTCAGCGCCAATTGTTTTTAAGTGCTTGCCTAGGTCTTTAGGCACAGCACCCAGTGTGCCGAGTACCACTGGAACCACCTGCACTGGTTTATGCCAGAGTCTCTGCAGTTTGATTCTCAATCCTGGTATCTGGTGATTTTTTCAAGTTGTTTCCCGTTGATTCTGCTGTCACCAGGTATGGCAATGATCCACACTTTTTTCTTCTCCACAAGCATGATATCTAGGGTGTTGTGTTCCAAAACTTTATCAGTCTGTATTCGGAAGTCCCACAGTAGTTTTGCATGCTCATTTTCAACCACTTTTTCAGGCTTATGATCCCACCAGTTCTTTGCTACAGGCAGATGGTAGTTGTGACACAAGTTCCAGTGGACCATCTGAGCGACTGTGTTGCAACATTGTTTGTAGTCAGTCTGAGCAATTGTCTTGCAACAGCTCAGTAGGTGATCGATGGTTTCATCCACTTCTTTGCAGAGTCTGCATTTGGGATCATCAGCAAATTTTTCTATTCTGGCTTTGATTGCATTCATTCTGATGGCTTGTTCTTGGGCTGCAAGAATCAGGCCTTCTGTTTTTTTCTTCAGTGTTCCATTGATCAGCCATAACTTTAATCTTTTCAAGGAACTGTTCATTCAGTGCTTACTTACACCAGCTGTCAGCCCGAGTTTGCATCGCTGTTTTCCTATATTGATTCTTGGTTTGCTGCATTTTGAGCAGCTTCCTCTTGTTGATTTCCATCAAAGCTGGTTCAACACTGTCTTTCACGTAATCTGTCATAATTCTGCTATTATTATTATTATTATTATTATTATTATTATTATTATTATTATTATTATTAGTAGTAGTAGTAGTAGTAGTAGTAGTATTAGTATTATTCCACCCTAGAGCAACACAGCTTTCATCCATGATATACCTTCTTCTTAGCCTGCATGTAAAGCTTACTGTCAAGGATGCTCTTCTCTTTGCCTTGGGTTTGGCTCTGTAGATTCTTTTTAGCTGAATCACTGGATAAATAATGATCCTCTTGACAATTTCTTTCTCCCCTTAGCCTTCTGGAGAACACTCAGCCAACTCTTGGCTTCTTCTTAAGCCTTCTGAACCAGCAACCTTCACCATTCTTAATGGACTCTGCATAAGCAAAGGTCGGAAGAAACCAAAATGCCAACTCCCAGCTCAACTCTCTTCCTTTCCAGCTTCTCTTGCTTGGTTCTTTTAAGCCTGCAGTTTGTTGATGTGCTGCCTCTTGCTTTCCAGCTTCTGACAAGTCTATACATCCACACCTCAGCCAGACTCCTTCTTGGCCGAGGCATCCAAGGGCAATGGGCAAAGAAGGTTATGTCAGCAGTATCCCAGCATCATGACACAAACTGCCAAGGATGGTTACCACTTTTCTTCTTTGATTTCCTTGTCATCAGGTAGAGGAAATGGGGCTTTACTCCCACATAAATAAGCTGTATTCCATGTTACAGGCTAAAGTATCCCCCAACCACTTCATTAATAAATGTAGCTGTATTAACCATTTAAGTTGGTACCACTGAGAATGCAGCAAAATGTAGTTTATCCTTACTTGAGTGAAATTAATGTTTAGAGGTCTACTAACCATGCCTCTCCTCAGTATATCCTTTTCACCTTTAGCTTCATTTTCCCTTTCTCCTTTTTTCTTTTTCAAACTGAGAATTACATTCCAAGATCAGAAATCATGCTAATTTCTCACTGGGTAGTCTGCACTGGGCTATGCTTTTTAATAAAATGCTTTTGTACTTCTGCAAAGTTTGTGATATTTCTGAACATGTCTGTCTGTCTCTCACCTATCATCTCTCTGTCTCTCTCTCTCTCTCTCTCTCTCTTCATTGTCTGTCTGTCTATCTAGGTATCCATCTCATGGTATTCTGACTCTGGATGGTATACAAAAAAAAGCAATAATAAAAAAGTAAGAGTTAAAAAAATAAGCATTTAAAACACAATCAAAGTTACTATGAATGGAGTAGCAAAGTTATTGTTATGGGCAATTAATATTTCCTTCTTCTCTTATTTCTTCATTGGTCCTCCTTACACAAAATACCATGGCACTGAATCAAAAAGGCAGTAAACCGTTATTCTCACAATACATCCAGTAATGTAGGGTGTCTTTTTTCTCCTTCCTTTCCTTTAGCACCAGAAGCATTTTATTGACCCATAAACCTAGAAGGGATTTAAAGATCATCATCCAGCTACAAGCTTTTTCAAATATTGTTAGCATGAGTCAAAAAAAATTACTGATGTTCCTAACGAAAGATCAAAATAAAAAGAGGTCATACTGAGGAGGTGGGGGGAAAGTCCTGAGATACCATTTTGTAGCAAAAGGTCATCCAAAACAACATTGTTCTTCACTGCTGATCGTTACCACAACTGGACCACCCAAACATTCAGTTCCTTCTTGGGTTAAATTTAGTTGGTTCATATTTACATTAAAGTAACGCAAAAACCTTCCTTGCGATTTCTGAGAAGCTTCCTTTGATTGAGACAAAGACACCTGTTTCTCTAGTTCATTCTCATGATGCTTGAGAATTTATTTACTCTCTTGCTGGTGTTTTTTCAGTGAGTTTTACTGCAGGAAATATATTTTCCAGGCTGGACTTTCTTTCAGAATAATTCTGGAAGGTTTACAAGAGAACAGCTAAAACAAACATGACTGTAATGGCTCTTACTGTAGGTGTTACCAGGAAGATAGGTACATTTTGCACCAATTACATCTTACAAAGTCTCTTCAGAGGCAACCCCATGGAATTTAACCTAAAGTAATCCGAATCTGAAGTGATTAATTTGTGACATTTGCTAGTGGCTCCATTCCAAGAAAGGTCACAACAGATGCACCAGTCAATATTCAGGAAAGACTGTCTTGGCTATGGCTTCCATCTGTTCTTCTAGTAGGGGCCACTAGATAGAAGTTTCTGGATCTGCTTCTTCAAAACAACAACAACAACAAAAACAAAAACACCTCACCCTGAACCAATGGTAGAATTAACCTGGGATAGGATCACTTGTGAATCAACAATTCTTCCATTTTGGTGGAATTAGCTTTAGCTTGCTTTTTCCCATCTAAACCAAGTTAACTTTTCCACTTGCTTCAGATATATAATGTCTCCTACTATCTCCATCTGTCTGGTGAAATCAGGCATATCTCAGGCCCCATCAATATAATAATATCATCTTATGGGACCCACGAGACTTGCCTTGCTGGTGGAGATACCTACACTTTGGAATGACAGTCCCCTAGAGATCTGTATTGCTTCCACCTTAAAGACCTTCTAAAAACAATTAAACAGTTATTCTCCTAGGCCTTGGAATAAGATGGATCCCCATGATTTTATTGCATTAACTTTCTGGTTGGCTTTGCAACCTACTTGATGTTGATGAATCCCATCTCTGACTTGCATCTTGATGTAAAGTGTCTCTCTCTCTCTCTCTCTCTCGCGCTCTCTCTCTCTCTCCATATCTCTCTCTGTCTCTCTCTCTCTCTCCATGTCTCTCTCTGTCTCTCTCTCTCCGTGTGTGTGTGTATGTCTCTCTCTCTCTCTCTCTCTCTCTCCATCTCTCTCTCTCACTCCCCATGTGTTTGTGTGTGTCTCTCTCTCCATGTGTGTGTGTGTCTCTCTCTCTCTGTGTGTGTGTGTGTGCCTGTCTCTCTCCATCTCTCTCTCAATTTCTCTCTCTCTCTCTCTCTCTCTCCATGTCTCTCTCCCTCCCCCCTCTCTGTCTCTCTCTCTCCATGTCTCTCTCCATGTCTCTCTCTCCATGTTTGTGTCTCTCTCTGTGTGTCTCTGTCTCTCTCTCTCTCTCCCTCCCCAAGTGTTTGTGTGTGTCTCTCTCTCTCCGTGTGTGTGTGTGTGTCTCTCTCTCTCTCCCTGTGTGTGTGTGTGTCTGTCTCTCTCCGTGTCTCTCTCTCTCCATTTCTCTCTCTCTCTCTCTCCATGTCTCTCTCCCTCTGCCCCCCGCATCTCTCTCTCTCACCCCAAAGGTGTTTTTTCAAGAGGCAACTGGACTTCTTGGTTTTTCTTTGAAGATGGTCACTTCTCATCCAAGAAGCTTCTTTGGCTTTCAAGCTTCTTGGATGAAAAGTGAAACATCTTCAAATAACAGCCAGAAAGTCCAGTTGCCTCCTGAAAAAGCACCTTTTTCTCTAGTTGACCTGAATGACTGAGAAACTCCAGAGACATTCATTCATTCATATTCATTCTCTCTCTCTCTCATCTGTTTTTGTGAGGTTGTTGTGAAGTTACATCGAGGGATAAATTCTTCATTCTCTCCCTGTGTAATCATGTATCTGCGCCCCACTTCTCTGAATTTATCTTATCCTCAACTGCATTTGGATAAAGCCTGCCAATCTTGTAACACACACACACACACACACACACACACACGCACACACTTTTCCTCAAGCTCTTTAACGACAAACATTGTGGAAATCAAACTATAATGGAAGGGTCCCCTAAATCCCTTATATTATATTATATTATTATATTATATTATATTATATTATATTATATTATATTATATTATATTATAATATTATATTATATTATATTATATTATATTATATTATATTATATTATATTATATTATATTATATTATATTATATTATATTATATTATATTATGTAATAAAAACAACACACCCATGGTATACTTGAAGAACAGGTTTTATGTTTCTTTGACTTTACTCTAACCAAAACAACCATATTTCTCAGCCTACCAGTTTCCAAGTTCCTCAGAATTAGCACTCTAAGTTCACCACATCCTTGTGAAATGCTCAACTGGAAGTGAAGTGATTTGCTTTTCACCACAAAGTGAAGTTTATAATGTAGAATAGATTAGTCTAAATTAACCACATCCCGCTTCAACAGTCTGTTCTCTTTTTCTCTCTCTCTGCACACACACAATCACCTACACAAAAGAAATGTAAGCCATTTTGTATGCTGGCAGTGAGTTAAATCTATACCTTTTCCATTTAATTTCTTGCAGTCATCTTTGTAGATATCAGTCAGTTGGTTATTTATAGGCTGGTGTGTCTTATATTTATTTATATCCCACCTGTACTATTTTTTACAAATAATGCAAAGAGCCAACATTTCCAACACATCCATTGCAACATTTATTTGAGATGGGTGAGATTTTGGAAGTAGTTTGCCCTTGCAGTTTGCCTAGGGCTAAGAGAGAGTGACTGGTCCAAGGTCACCCAGTTAACTTTGTGCCTAAGGCAGGAGTAGAACTCAGAATCTCCTAGTGTCTAGCTTGCTGCTTCACTGCTATGCCAAACTGGCCCTCTGTATAAGAGGTTTGTAGTAATTGAATTCTCAATTATTTGTGGGGACAACTGGCATTATTTTCTGATAACTGGGGCGGGAGGGGAAGCATTCTAATATTGGTAAACAGTATCAAGAATGCAGCTGTAGAGGTGTTCAACAGTATTCTGGGGGTGCAGACAACTAACAATTGGTCTCTCCACACGTCATCCTTAGTGAAGCGTGCAAACCAGTGTTTACATTTCCTGTGTCAGATGAGGAGAATACATTTTTCTCCACTTTTTACAGGGGCATGACTGAGAACATTTTAACAAACTGCATCACTGTTTCGTTTAGTGGCTGCAGTGCCTCAGATAGAAAGTCCATTCAAAGAGTGGTAAGGACAACTGAGAAGATTATAGGAAGTTCGCTTCCTATCATTCAGGATACTCCTTATAAGCGCCATGTGTTAGAGACCCCACAAACCCACTTCACGTTCTGTTTCTGTTGCTCCCCTTTGGGTCCTGCTAGAAATACTGTACTTTCAAAGTATTTCTAGCAGGACTTCCAGATTCAACTTTATTCCCTATGCCATTCATCATTAAGTGTTGGACTTTATGATTCTTGACGAATATATCTTTTTTTAATGTGCACTGAGAGCATATGCACCAAAGACAAATTCCTTGCATGTCCAATCATACTTGGGCAACCAAAAAATTCTATTCTATTCTATTCTATTCTATTCTATTCTATTCTATTCTATTCTATTCTATTCTATTCTATTCAACTTGCAAGATTCATTTCTCTGACCATGTACATATCTACATCTGGACTAGACTGTTGTTTCTCTGTGTCATATGATATATGTGGGTATATGCATATTTATCTATTTTGTCATGTTTATGTAGTGCATATTAGAGGTAGAGACCCTTTGAGACCTGTATGCAACAAAATTTCAGTTGAATGTATGCCAATTAGTGTATGGTGAAACAAAGTTATTCTAAGTCTAAGTCTACCTGTTGTACATTGTTGGCATGGTAATAAGATATAAAAACTGCCCTACATTTAACCCTTGATTTGTGCTACATAACTATGAGCTGAAAAGGAATATTTCTAAAAAAATGATTTATTAAAAATCCCCAATATAGATGAGGTAAAAACTGTAACATATTTCATTGGTAAACGTAATAATTGGAGCATTGCAAGGATAGTTGCAAAAAAGATTTTATCGGATAAAGATAATGTACTAGATGCTTATGAATATGTATCTTTTGGGAAAGGAGAGAGAATTGAAGATCCCATTTTATAGCATGAAAATATGAAAATCTGTGGATCTGCTTCTAAGCAAGACGAGATGAATGTATCATATATTAAATTATTTCCTGCTTTAAAAAAATAGCGTTAGGAAAGTAAATTTTGAAAGATTTGGCCTGTGCAAACATCCCCTGGACCTGGCAGGTATCCATCTTTAGAATAATGAATTGTTGGTGTTGAATGAATTTCCTTTCATTGATACTTAACAAATAATCAGGTTTCTTTTAGCTAATGTGTTCCAGATGAAGTGCAACAGGTCAGTTCCCTTCTTAGATAGGGCATATTGTTAAAAGAGTTCAGTGGTGCATTTATTTTATTTATTTATTTATTTGATTTGTCAATTGCATACAAGATAATAGGTATAAGTATATACATAGTTATGAATACATGAAATGGGTACATATAAGAAAAAAAAAAACAATAGGACAGGGACGATAGGCACATTGGTGCACTTATGCACGCTCCCTACAGACCTCTTAGGAATGGGGTGAGGTCAATAGTAGACAGTCTAAGGTTAAAGTTTTTGGGGTTTGGGGAAAAAAAACCACAGAATCAGGTAGGGTATTCTAGACATTGACCACTCTGTTGCTGAAGTCGTATTTCCTGCAATCAAGTTTGGTGCAGTTAACCTTGAGTTTGTATCTATTGTGTGCTCTTGTGTTGTTATGGTTGAAGCTGAAGTATTCATTGACAGGTAGGACATTGCAATGTATGATTTTATATACCATACTTAGATCAGACCAAAGACCGTGTAATTCAAGGTTTTCTAGGTCTAGAATTTCAAGTCTGGTGGCATAAGGTATTCTACAATGAGTAGAGGAGTGGAGAACTCTTCTTGTGAAATATTTCTGGACTTTCTCAACTGTGTTAATATCAGATACGTAATGTGGGTTCCAGACTGATGAGCTGTATTCGAGTATTGGTCTAGCAAATGTTTTGTATGCTCTAGTTAGTAGTGTGATATTACCCGAGAAAAAGCTACGTAGGATTAGGTTAACAACTCTTAATGCCTTTTTGGCTATGTAGTTACAGTGGGCTCGAGCATTTAGATCATTAGAGATGAGTATTCCAAGGTCCTTTACAGAGCTTGGATCATCAACAAGATCTATTCAACTTGTATTTTATTTTCTGATTTTTTTTGCCAATATGTAAGACAGAGCATTTATTTGTTGAGATTTGAAGTTGCCATTTGTTTGACCATTCTGATACTTAGTCAAGGTCTTTTTAGAGGGTAGTAGTATTTTCTGTGGTGTTGAACAGCTTTACATCATCAGCGAAAAGAATGCAGTTGCTCTTAATATGATCACAGAGGTCATTTATGTAGAGTATGAGGAGAGTTGGTCCTAGAACATTGCCTTGGGGGACACCACTATTGACAGGTACAGAATTTGATAGGACACTCCCAATTTTGACCATTTGTTGTCTGTTTGACAGGAATGCTTCTATCCAGTTATGCAGGTGTCCAGGGATACCATAAGATTTTAGTTTTAGGAGTAGTTTGTCGTGTACTACTGAATCAAAGGCTTTACAGAAGTCTATGTAGATTGCATCTATTGCTTTTCCCTGATCAAGTTGTGTAGTCCATATGTTTTTGGAGTGTAAGAGTTGCAGATTACAGGATAGTTTTTTCCTGAAACCAAATTGTTTATCAGAGAGTAGGTTGTTTGTCTCTAAGTGGAGGATAATGGATTGGTTAATAATTGATTCCATGACTTTACAGGTGACGCAGCATAAGGAGATTGGTCTGTAATTTTCAACTAGGCTGGGGTCTCCCTTTTTGAAGATGGGGATGACCATGGCTTGTGACCATAGGTTAGGCAAGGAGCTGGTCCTGAAAGATTTTTCAAAGATTATGCTTAGAAATTAAGCAAAGGTTATTTCAAGCAGCTAATTTCCTGGCTCACCGAAAGCTCAAACAAGTTTTAATCTGTTTCCAAGCAAAAAATCTGTAAACATTTCATATAAATCTACTTACCATTTGCAAAGAAGAGGGATAGAGATTCTTTTTCCCAGCAAGTAAATAAGGATAGAGGTTCTGGGAGTAAAGAAGAATGAGAGGAAGAAAGGGCCATTCTAAAAATATGATTTGTTGAATGTATATATTATTTCTATTATTAAATTTTTTTAAAGTGCCTGAGATATTTTTCCCTACCCTGCATTAACTTGGACTGACTTTTGTTGGAGAAAAATCAACTTAATATGGCACTTTCGGTAAACGTTGTTGGAATGCAGAGATGGATTTAAATTGCTTTTCCTCCCCTGCTTCTGGTGGTGGTTTTTTTTTATTATTATTATTTCTGCTTGAAAAATGGGCTCCAAAGCTTTCAAAGCTTCTATTCTATTTATTTAAATAAAGCAGAGCAAGGAAAGTTGCCACACTATTAACTAAATATCCACTTGTTAAATAACTTCTGCTGAAAAGAGTATTCAACGAGTTGAATGACTCCACTTAACTGGCTTAACAAAAATAAGGGAAATCTTCCAGCGCAAGTATGCAGTAAACAGCCTTATGAATATATCATCATGACTTTGACACCATTTCATTCTTCCAATCAGATTGGTCTCTCACAGTAGCTTTTATATAGATTGAACTTCTGCAAAGGGCCATCAGAACTGTCTGATATCAAGCAAAGCCTCTATTATGTAAGTAGATTTCTTCTAAGCTATTGTGTAAGATCCATTCAGAATGTACACCTCTGTCTTGGAACTGCTGGCCATAGAAAAAAATGAAAATGATTGATTGATTATGTCTCATCAAGCTGTGGTTGCCACTTAGATAATTTTTTCCATGATGTTCTATCCGTAACCTGATCCTTCAGCTCTTTCAACAGCACACTCATAATGTATCTGAATCCACCTTGCTACCTCTTCTCTTTCCTTCCACTTTTCCCCAACATTAGAGATTTTTTTTCCCCCAGAGAGCTAGATCTTTGTATAATGTGTCTAAAGTAAGAAAATCTGAGCCTGGTCATTTGTGCCTTGAGTGAGAACTCTGCTCAAGGATCCATTTGTTTGTTTTCTGGGCTGTCCATTGTATTCTCAGGTGTCTTCTCCAACAGAGTTTGGAGAAGACTCCAAAAGTCAAAAGCATGAACACACTTCCTATCCTGCTCCTTCAAAGTCCAACTTTTGCTTGCATAAAGTATGACAGGGAATATCATAGCTAGTATAGTTTGTAGGAATGGACATCACAGCATTTGAATATCCTAATGGCTGTTCTGCCAAGTGCTAGTCTGTGGCATATTTCTTGAGGACTTATTTCTTTGTTGATTATTAATCATCTACTTTGATACATTCATTGTTCATTCTAAGACAGGTTGTTGTCATTACTTTAGTCTTCTTTATATATAATTTTAGTCCCATTTTTCACTTTGCTTCTTGACTTTTACTACAAAGGCTTGCAAATTCTTTGCCCTTTTGGTTATCAAGGTAGTATCATCAGCAAACATTGGTTATTGATGTCTCTTCCTCCAATTTTAAAACTCCATTCATCTTTTCCCAATCCATCTTCTTTTAATATATACTCAGCATATACATTGAATAAATATGGGGAGAGTATATAGCCTTGTCTCACTCTTTGCAAACCTGAAGACAGTATGTTTCATCATGTTCTACCTGTACTACAGGTATACTGTACTATGGTATACCTGTACCTGTATATAAAGAAAATGTGATGTTCTGCAATTCCTGTCTTTCAGAGCACTTTCTACACCTTGAAATGATTGAATAATCAAAGACTTTTCTATAACCAATGAAACCCATAGTGATTACTTTTTTGTATTCTTTGGCTCTTTCAATTATTCAGTGTGCATTATCAAAAATGTTTTCTGTTCCTCAGTTTTTTTCTAAAACTAGTTTCAACTGCTGGCATCTCTTTTTCAATGTGATGTTCTAATCAGCATTGGATGATCCTAAGTGTTACTTTGTTAGCATGGGAGTTGTAAAATTAAGGATATTGTACAATAGTTTGCACATTCAGTTAAGACTCCTTTTTTTTTGGGATTGAAACAGCTCTTCTAATCTGTTGGCCACTATGTCTATTGCCTCATTCTCATTCTCCAGATTGGCTGAAGAATAAAAATGGTTGATAAGAAATTATTTTTCTTTCTTGCCCTTCTCTTGATTCCTTCTGCTACCTTAGAAACCTAAGAGAAAAAACGAGAACAAGCGCTAAAATGACAAATTCACTCATCTCTTCAGTGAGAGAAACCAGGTATTAGGAGCCCCATCAAGCTTGCTGTAGAATCTAGATCACGCCCAACTAGGACAAGACTTTGTATTCACTATTTATGTTGAATTATTAGAAAACACGGCTGGAAAACTGCCTTTCTTTCACTCCCAGGCAAGTTCATTATCTATATTACACAATTTCCAAAGTTTCTCCCATTTATTCAATAGGAGAAAACTCCTTTCATTTGACAGGGCAGGGCTGCAAAAGTTCAGACTTGCATGTAATTGAGGCATTTTCTCGCCATTGTGGCAATTAAAGCTTATACTAGAAAAGTTGGTGTGGTTTTTTTAAAAATGCTGTTGCAGCAATTGAGAAAAGATGACTGTCGTGAACAGGGGGGGAAAGGCATTTACTTTATAATGCTTTGTAAGTAAAGTATGTCGATACCCGATCTTAACCTCAGTTTAAAAAAAAATCACACAGATCATGTTGTGTTTTTCAATTGATTTTATTTCTACTTCATTTATAGAACTGAGATTGAAAGGGATGTTTAATTTCTGAATTGCTTGAGATTTCACTGTATCGTTCCTTCCTTCAAAAGGAATAGAGGCAAGAGAAAGGGAAAAGGATATTAAAATTATTTACATCTGCCGAGAAACCCGAGGGATTTAACTTCAGGACATTGCTGTGAACAATTATGTTAAAATGAATGGAAAGGATAAAAGCAGTGCTGTGGGAGTTTCCCATTACTGACCACCCAATGAAGAAGATGTAGCATTCCTAAAGTAAGCTGCAGAAAGAATTATGAAGTAGTAATGATGTGGAAGATAAAGTCTGCCATGCACAATCTTTCCAGGAAATTCCTTACCTGTCTGAATCACAAGCTTCTCCTTCCAAAGATAGAGATCACAAGGAGAGGAATTATCTTTGACTGGATCTTAACCAAGGGGGGAGAATGGGAGTCAAACCCTAACTTGGGGAAAGAAAAGAATAGCATAGCATAGCATAGCATATTGGCAAAGTGTGATTAGTACATAAGGAATTTGTTTCTGGTGAATGAGCTCTCAGTGTACATGCAAAACAAAACAAAATAATTATACAATAAGGAAAATGAAAATAATTAGCAAAAAGAAAGCAAGTGCACAGGCACGCATACATTATCTTGGATATTGTAGGCTAAATGCCCGCTTAAGCAGCCGGATCTTCAACAGTTTTCTAAATGTTAATTGTGAGGATGTTATTTTTACTTCTGAAGATAGTGGGTTCCATCGGAGGGGAGCTCCAGCAGTGAATGTTTTTTCTTTTTCTTTTTTTAATAAAGTTTTATTTGGGTTTTCACACATACAAAATACAAGTAAAACATCTTTTTTGAAAATAGCATGGTCCCGGGTTGAACTTCTTTATACAGACACAAAACTTAATTTCATGTTCCTTTTTGTGTTCTATTCCATATCTTATACTATTCTACATTTTCTATATAGTTTTTCCCCTCTTTTAATTTTCTCAATTTTATTTTGATTATCTCATCTCAATTCAAATCATTATATTTATGCTTTTGTCTGTTCTGTTTCAATTTCATATTATATTTTCTCATTAAACAAATTTTCTCCTGTAGTTACTAATTGGAGTATGACACCTTTATATCTTTTAATTACATCCATTCAACTCTTATTTAAACTTCAATATATACCTTAAGTTTATGACCTTCAATATAATACATAATACATAACTTGCAATCGAATTCTGCTTGGCACATTCTTATAATACACACTATATTCTTTTTAGAAAAAAGAAAGATTATAAATATATGTAATTATAAACTCTCATTCCATTCCAGTTCAGTTCTATCATTAATAATCATTAAAATCTTAACATCTTTAACACTTCTTTTCAATTAAATATCATACTTCCTTAAGGACACATATAATCTCCATAATTAATTTTTCCCTTATTTCTCTTCACATATTTTTGTAAATAATTAAATATTCATTTTGTTACATTTGTTTATTGACAAGCATTCCACTGAATTACAATAGCTATTTTATCAAACATTTTAATCATATATTGTTTCATATTTTCTAAAATTATTTCTGTTTCTAATATAAAAATACTATCTTATGCAGAATCCCTATTTCCATTAAATTTTCACCCATTATCTCTAAATAGGCCCTGTTTCTCTATATTTTGTTTCTGTACTTTATAACTTCTTTTCCTTTCTTTTTTCCTTCTCATCTTCTCCCTCCCCTTTTTACCCCCTTGTCTCTCTACTTCTAATTCTCTCTTCTGCATTTCCCTCTTCTGTTGCTTTCTGATTTTATACTTATTTTTCACTCTATTTTTTTTGAGCTGTTTTTCCCAATCTTAAACTTTCCATTCTCTTTCCCCCCTTTCCTTTTTTCCCCCCATCTAAGATTACTTGTTCATTAAAGATGGCTTCTTCTTTGTCACAATCTTCTTGTTCTGCAGGCATTTCTTGTTGTTTCTCATAATTCCAAATCTCCATTTCTAAAAACTGAAATACGAAGCCAAAAGAACCTCTCCCTTCTTGTGTATCTTCTTTGTACTTTTTAAGTTCCATTTTCAGTTCTTCTAAAAGTGGAGCCATTTCAAACAGTTTTAAACAACCACCCGATTGATTTTAGTCATTCAAATACAATAACCAAAAATCCAGAAATCATCACGTAATCCAAATAGTCCCGAGTTATTTCTTCTTATTTCTTTTTCGACTTTCTCTTCCTGGGGTTTTTATTGCAATATTTCAGTTAAAATGTATCTTTTGGAAGTCTTGTTGAGATTTTGCTGTAAGTTCTTTTTAATTCCAGGCAGTCTCCTCCCTTTCAGATCTTGCCCTTTTATTCTTTTTCTCTCCTTTCCTGTTTTCAAATTTTTTTGATTATCCAGAAATCTTTATTATCCCTTTGACTTTTTATTTTCAGCATTAAATGCCTATTAATGTCAAAGTGGATTTTTTCCCAATTTCTTGCTTAAGTCTCTTAGCTGTCAGTATAGGAAAAGGAGGGGAAAAAAATCAAAATCTTTTCCCTTTTCTCTCTCCTTCGCAGCTTAAAAATCTTCTTAGGGAACAATGTTATTTTTTTTTAATAGTTTCAATTCCAGGGTACCTTATTTGTTGCTTTTGCTGTTTGACCCAGTCAACTAAAACTTTCTCTTCTTATCTTCCTCCTGCACATTCTTTTCCAGTCGAGTTCTTCTTTGTGGTGGCCATTTCTGACCATCGCTGCAACCACCTTCAGGAAAGGGAGTAATGGCCAGCTGGGGAGGAGAGATGCTGCTCTCCTCAACCCTTCAGACAGTCTCCCCCTTCTTCATCATCTCTATGGGGTGGCTTAGCCCCGAAACCAGCTGGCTCGGGGCGCTCCAGCGGTAAGCATGAATCGAAGCCTCGCAGAGATGAGGTTTCGGTCTGTCACCGAAGAAGCTCAAACTGGAAGTCCAGCAGTGAATGTGTTTTTCTGAATCCCCTCCAGCTGTACTTGTAACACTAATTGTTGAGAGACTTTAATCATTGATTGAATTTATCCACCACAATCAGCTGGATTCTTAAAACTAATCCAATCATGCAAAATGTAATAGTATGTTTTGACCCAAGAATATATATTAAAGTGGTCGGCCTTAAGTCCATATTAAAGAGTGTGAAGAATGGAGCTGAACTCTCAGTTCTATTGAACACTCATTTCCAAAAGTGTCATTGGCTATTATGGAATTAAATGCATCAAAAGATGTAGCCCATTTTTAATATTCTTGGAACATATTCAGTTAGATTGCCAATCTAGTTCTAATGGAACTGGGTATGTCTGGATTAATGAAAAGAAGGACTAGGGGTAACATGATAACAGTGTTCCAATATCTCAGTGGCTGCCACAAAAAAGAGGGAGTCAAGCTATTCTCCAAAGCACTTGAGGGGAGGATAAGAAGCAATGGGTGGAAACTAATCAAGGAGAGAAGTAACCTTGAACTAAGGAGAAATTTTCTGACAGAACTATTAATCTGTGCCTCCAGAGGTTGTGAATGCTCCAACATTTTTAAAAGGATATTGAATAACCATTTGTCTGAAGTGGTGTAAGATTTCCTGCCTAAGCAGGGGATTGGACTACAAGACCTCCAAGGTCCCTTCCAACTCTGTTACTCTATTCTATTCTATTCTATTCTATTCTATTCTATTCTATTCTATTCTATTCTATTCTATTCTATTCGCTATTGAAATCAAGAATTATGCTGTCCAGGGACAACTACGACAATCCATCATCCACAGCATGTTTATTTCCTTTTATGCGAGGGGTGTCAAACTCACGTCATCACGGTGGCATCACATGATGTATTGGGACTTTCTCCCCCTTTGTTAAACCGGGCATGGGCATGGCCAGCGTGTGACACATCTGGCCCGCAGGCCACAAGTTTGACAGCCCTGTTCTATGCTTGTGCTTTTAAATTGGTTGCAAGGCAACCAATTTTTGATTTCTGGGATCCTTACCTTACTAAATTCTGGCTTGCATATCATTAATTGTATAAAGTATTAACATAGTTTATTTTGTTAAAAAAAGTGGCAATATAGGAACAGCTTAACTGGGCCTGACCAAAGGGGGGCATTCTGCTTCCTCCAGTGAATAAATGGGGTGCTTCTGGGAAGCTCAGAACCAGACAGAAGTAAAGTAACTCTTTCTCATGTCAAATTATCCCCCTCCCTCCAAACTTAGTATTGTAAAGCAAACAACTTTAATCAAGGAGATATAGTTAGTCATCCTTTGGGAATTTATTTTGCTTTTAAATCTGTCCCAGGTTGGTGGTCTTGAACCTCCCTAATGTAATAAAACACTGAGTGTAAATTCTTCTGTCAGCCCGGAATCAAGGGATGAACCTGGATTCTGATACAATGACAAAGGGAGGAAAACATATTTCTCTAAGCATGGATGCATGGCTTTTGTTTTCTTTGTGGGGGTTGAATTGACAGCACCATGGAAGCTTTCTGGAATATAGAAAGGGCTGTATGTGATTGGCCAAGGGCAACATGAACATATTCTCAACACAGAACATTGTGGTGTTTGTAAATATTGTCTCTTAAAAAAAACTATGCTTTTGACTGAATATCTAGGGCTTATTGTCTTTTAGCCTATTTGTCCTAATATCTCCTTAAAAATAATAACAACTCCTGTGTTTTTTTTTTGATTGATGTATCACAAAAATTCAGATTAAAGCAATTGTTTAACACACTTTTGAAGATATTGACTTTGTCACCTTCCATTGTTGACACTGAAGCTTTGCCATCCTCCAATGTTCGTATTTCTTCCTTAACAGCGAAATGGGTGGGAGACAAAAATTGAAGAAGCAAGGCAGCCCTGAGGAACACATCAGTGCCAAAATGTTCACCTTTCACTCATTTCTTCTGGCTGAAAAATAAACCAAAAATAAAAATATACATCTTGCTAGCATAAAAGGTTTCATTTGGTGGAAAATCCCATAAGGATTCAGTGAGACATTTTGACAAGAATCTCTCCACAGCTCAGGAGTGGTTTGGTTTGTCAATTATCAGCTATTTAACACCCTCCCCCACACACACACACACTATTTCCTTCTTTGTGTTGAAAAGTATTCCATGGGGCTTTGAGGGCTGACAAAGAGTCCTGAAAGAATCAGAATTAGTCCTTCCTATTTCCTGCCATGGAATATAGCTAAGGAATTTCTTGCCAGAGTTGTCAGAAGTAAGAAGTAAAGTATTAGAAATGCTTTAAAAAGCCTTAGTAAGACCGCATTTAGAATTCTCCATCTAATTTTTGGTCAACAAATTATAAAAAAGATGGTGAGGCTTTAGAAAGAGTGCAGAGAACAACAACAAAGGTGATAGGGGACTAGAGGCTAAAACATATGAAGAACAATTGCAGGAATTGGGTATGTCTAGTCAAGTGAAAAGAAGGATTAAGGGTGACATGATAGCAGTATTTCAATATTTGAGGGGCTACCACAAAGAAAAATGGGTCAATTTATTTTCCAAAGCACTTGAGGGCAGAACAAGAAGCAATGGATGGAATCTAATCAATGAGAGCACCAGCCTAGAACTAAGGAGAAATTTCCCGACAGTTAGAACAACTAATCAGTCAATGACTTGCTGCCAGAAGTTGTAGATGCTCCAACCCTGAAGGTTTGTAAGAAGAGATTGGACATCCGTTTGTCTGAAATGATATAGGATTTCCTGCCTGAGCAGCAGGTTGAAGATCTCCAAGGTCTCTTCCAACTCTGTTACTCCGTAATTCTGTTAAGCGCCAATTTTATTCACACTAATCACACTAATTTTATTTTCAGTATAGGCTGTCCTTCAAAACAGGTTTTCCATAAGGGGAAAAAAAGTCCATTCTATGTTTTGGTTTTTTGAATCAGAATACCATCCTTAAAATATATTTTACATGAGTCCACTGATTGAGCTGCAAAAATCTGCATGACTACTAGATGACAACAGAAGATATGGAGCATGGGTTTCTCTTATGATCTAGTGGTTGTCCAGAAGTTGTCCAGAAGTTTGAAACCCACATATGGCCATTCATATACACCTGGTTGGTGGTTTCTGGGTTTTAGGGTATGGAAATACACTCAGAACTTCAGCTTTGCAGCACTTTGAGTTTTGATGCCTAACCTATGAACACTGACTTTTTAGAATGACTTCACTAAATAATCATTTATCACACACCATAACATCAGCATGAAGAAAGCCATTACTTTTTGGCAGGGTTGTGTCTTTATTACATCCTCAAGAGCACTTGTTCACACAATAATCTCTAATTGCTTAGATAGATTGCAAAATGCCATTAAGAAACCCAATAGCTATTATTTGTGCTAAAATATATGTCTATGTGCTTTTAGAATGAGCACATTATTGACACTTATCCAATGATTTAAATTTAGACAAAATAAGGAAATTACCTCCACAGGGAAATGGCAATTCTTGGCCATTTAAATAAGTTGAGAAAGATCACAGCATTAAATTAATAAGATCCAGACATTCAGAGACTGAATTGTAGCACTGGAGTATAGGCATGTATAAAATTATGCCCACACAGTAAGAGATTCAACATTCCCATTCAATTCTCACAAAAATTATCACCCAACAGTGGAAATATGTTCCATAGATATAAAGCAACACCCCACTGATGTTGCTTCCTGTTGTTTAAATTATAAATTTTCATAGATAGCAAGCATCACAAAATGTATACTCTTGTAAGGAACAGTGTCTTTTGAGAGAGTTTGAGTCAGCTCTGCTTTAAAGATCATTTATAAAGTTCAAATGCAAAGCAAATTTATCAATAGTTGATAAATCTCTCTAACTATCTGTAGAGCAGAGGTATTTAGCAGGTTCTGCCTGCTTCTTGAGAACCGGTAGCGGAAATTTTGAGTAGTTCAGAGAACCGGCAAATACCACCTCTGACTGGAGATTTTACAGTATCCTTCCCCTGCCACATCCACAGAACCGGTAGTAAAAAAAGTTGAATCCCATCACTGCTGTAGAGATCACCAAACTCTTAGCATTTTCTGAGACACCAGTGGGATGTGGTTTTGCATCCCACTTACGAATGTTGGCCAAACAAGGTCACATCCATTATCACCCCAGAAAAGGGATCATTTTGGTTTATGTTTCAAACAAGTGATCCACTGGAGAATAAAACTGAAATGCTTCCATTCCTTCCTGTACTCATTTACATCATAAGTAAGTGGATCTGCATGAATATGAGTGTCCTGAATTAATAAGCAGACGATTGTTCAGTGTTTAAGTCTAATATTTGCTGGTTCCCAATTAATCAGATCACTAAAAATTGTCACTGAGTTCTGATTCTTTTTAAAAAGCCAACAGGTTTTTAGTCTTTGTGAGGTTTGCAAAAGCAAAGGAAATTCTAAAAAAAGAAAGAATGAGCATAGTTTATGGAAAATTCACAATGTTTGAAGGAAGTGTTGAAGAGAATTAGCACAAGGATATCTTCAGAATTTTCCTTTTGAAAAGGAAGGAAAAGAAAATTTGCCAAATTTTCCATGTTTTGTAATTATGGACCTCTAAAGACACAAGGCATCAAAAGACCATTAAAAAAAGATACAAACATTCAAAATGTGAAAAGCTTACCTAAATCAAAATTAAGAACTGAAGGAATAAGAGAGTCAGTCCAGTACAGAGTTTTAACACAAACATATTGTAAACCAATCATTGAAAACTGAAGAAGATGGAATTTCACATGCTACCATGACAATGATATCTCAGAATTAAATTTGCATTAAATCACTTTTCATACGTGGTACAGTATACTTTGAAGAGCCATGGGCCTATATTGTATGGAACTAGAATCCTCTCTGACAAGCTTTCACTCCATGAAGGATTTCACCACAAATTATATTTGCTGAACTTGAGATTTCTTGCTGACCTACTTTTCAGTATCATCTTGTTATCTGTTCTTGATAGCAGTCACCAGGTTCTGTTTTAAATTTCTCTCATTCCTTTTCTCCCTGGGCCCAGGCCCTTGCCAAAATGTGTTGTTTTCTATTGATAGCCATATTTAGAATTTGCCCCTTCCTTTCATTCTCTTATAATTTCCCACAGTCACTCTTGTTATGTTCTTCTTTATTGATCTTCCTGATCTATATCCTCTATTACATGAATGGGCATCTGCTTACACAGCATGACTTCCCGTGTTCTTCTCCATCCAGTGAAACTCGGTCACCCCCAAATTATCATTATCTGTTCACAACAATGTGAACAGCTGCCAGTTCTTCAGCTAGTGCTGGACTTCATATGCATTGGTTTTTCCCAAGAACCTAGGATGTCGTGATATATTGCAGTATTTATGGTTACTAGTATGATTCACTACCGGGTGAGCCAGATGTTTACATGGGCATTTTATCCACTTATTGAATCCTGCTCAGGGACTTGGGATAAGCAGATGTTGCTATTTGATGGTGTCATCACAGGAGGTAAGCTATCCCAAATAAATTTGCCTTTTGCAATTGACTGGTGGTGAGCCTGTTAACACCAATGATGTTCATGTTTTTGGATTGCATTCAAGATGCTTTCACTATTGGTACTATCTTTATCTTTATCTTGTTCTACTTCTATTTGCAGGACATTGTATTTTGTGATACAATTTTCTTTCTGTTCTCTTCTGCTGTCTCCAGGTACTGCCACATCCAATCAACAGTTATTAAATATGGGGAGTTTTATGGCAGGTGCTTGTCTGTTTGAAGTCTAAAATCCCAGATAAATTTAGCTTCTTTATTTTCTACTACTTTGCTTGCAGGCAAATGGTATATCTTGCAGATCTTCCAATGCAACATTGCTACTTCATTGTTATGCCATTGTTTGTAGTCAGGGGGTTGGACTAGATGACCTACATGGTGCCTTCCAACTGTTAATCTATAAAACGGTCAGATATTATCGTAGCAACTACTTCTGGCTTTGTATGCATTTGATTTTTCACAGCTAGAATTAGCCCCTCTGTCTCTTTCTTTAATTTTTCTGTTCTTCACCTTGGCCAGATCTTTTCTTTCCCTTTGCCTGCTATTTTTATAAAAACATATTGGCCATGTAATACTTTGCCTTTCCGTGTCTCCATACGTTGTATTCTTCTTTTTTCAACAGCACTTTTTGACTCCTTTGCTTTATTGACACAATGTTTTAAAATTCAACCAAAATTAAGCCTGTTTGGCGAGAACTAAGAGTTCATTCCTTGTACGCATTATCCCTTGCTATTGGAATGTACATCCTCTTGACATTCAACTTCCTTTCCTTTTACATGGACATCCACCTATTTCCTAAAGTTAAATCCATGCACTATGGCTTATCCTGATGGACCTTCCTTTTATGGATTTACTCCAATACATTTTTAGCATTTTTTATTCTTTTCTGGTGCCAGATATCTCCTTCACACTATTTAACAAGTCGGCACACACAAGCAGCATAAGAACTCTTTTATTACTTTCATTGTCTCTAATTAAGTAATTTTGTAGTACTTTAATTATCATTACCATCAATCTCATTTTCAGAAGTTCTGTTTATTTGTTTCAAATAACTCTGAAATAATTTGACTTTGCAAGGACTTTTAAAGGGGCCCTTCATCGAAGTGGTGTCCTGTCAAAGATTTGTACAACCCTATTCATGAAATCTATAATCACAATTGGGAAGGAGAAGGTGTTACAAAATCATAGCATCAAACTCCTGAAAGTTACATGGAGGTCTTCTAGTCCAATCTCTACCCAAGGTAACAATCTTCGTACTATCCCAGACAAGTGGCTGTCTAAACTTTGCTAAACTTTGCTTGAAAACATCCAGTGATGGAGTCTCCATGACTCCAGGAAGCCACAATGTTGAGTAGAGTCATGTTTGAGTATTTCACACCAGTTTGATTCATCTCAATGCCACACAAAAAGATGCAGTATAAGTAGTGAGTAACTATTTGCCTTTTTATTTTTACATTGCATTAATTATCTCAAGTGGAAACAATTGCACACAAAAGTTTCTCTTTTCTCCACCTTTTTACTTGCAAAATAAGTACTGGAAATATCAACACTAAGATCAATGTTGTAGAAGACACTGATTTGGGAAGCTTTCATTTTTACAAAAATAGTGCAGAAAACAAGTTAAACAAAATATGATACTGTTTAAATAACTCTGTATAACTTTCTAACAATGCAATTTTTTACACTTAAATAAAATGCAGTTTACTATCTCTTTTAACAGTACTTTGTCACATTAGATACCACTTCTGGATAGATAGATGATAGATAGATAGAGAGAGAGAGAGAGAGAGAGAGAGATAGATAGATAGATAGATAGATAGATAGATAGATAGATAGATGATGGATGGATGGATAGATAGATGATAGATGGATGGATAGATAGATAGATAGATAGATAGATAGATAGATAGATAGATAGATAGATAATAGAGAGATAGAGATGTAGAGAGATGTGTGTGTGAGAGAGAGAGAGAGAAAGAGAGAGAGAGGGAGAGATTGACAGACATGTCCACTATCTTTACCAATCTTTCTCTCTCTAGATATTAAAAGTAATACATTTTAAACATAATAGTTTATAAGAAACTTTTATCTGTACAGTAGATATAAACAATATTTTACAAATATTTTTGGTCACTTAAAATATTTTGTATTGCTGCTAGGCTATCAAGTTATATATACTGTTTACATACCAATGCACTCCATTAACTTTTGCTGGGTCATTTAGCTGCAGTATTTTATAGTTACATCTGAGTTCATATCTGATAAAATTTCAGTTCTTTCAGTTGGTCATCTGCAAAGTATGTCAAGAATGAAATCTTTCATTCTTGAAAAATTATAAAATACTCAGATGCACTAACTCTCCAAAAGATATACCATTTTTAGGTGGGAAAGCTTATTCCCATAGCAGACTCCAGCTGCACACCGGGCTGACATGTGTTGCTGAAGGAACTTTAGAACAATAATATTATTGGTGGAAAGGAACAGAACTGGGACATGAAGTAGTTACACCGGGCAAATTTTATGACTCAGATATTTATTCATGGGAAAAATACAGTCTTGAGTGTTTCAGAAGCTGCCTCTTCAGGCATGAGGAGAAGCATTTTGTAGTACTTTGTGTAATTTGTGTTGTGAATTTAATTGAGTTAGAGTTCCAAAAATGCAATAGTCCTCGCTTAACAACTGAAATTGGAACTGGAATTTCCATTGCTAAGCTATGCACAATATTTCCCCACTGCACCACTTAGTGATGACAATTCCAACAGTCCCTGTTGCCATCATTAAATAAGGATAATGGATTGAGAGGGGAGGCTCTCCTTCCATCTTCCTGCCAGCTTTCAACAAGCAAAGTCAGTGGGGAAACTGGAAGGAACTTACAAGTCCCAGGTAGCTCACAAGCAAATTAGTGAGCAGGTAAGTGGCCATTATTGGCTGAGGGAGCTGTGCAGGTGGCTGGTGTAGTGCAATCAAGGTAGGGTTGGAAGTATCTACTGCCTGGTAGGAAAAGGTATGCAGGTAGCCAGCAGGTAGCCAGCAGGGCACTTTGTGAGCATGTCCAGGTCAGGGGTGGCTTCTTACCAAGTGGGGTAGATTTACTGGAATCACTTGCAACCTTGACTCTGCTTGTGGAAAAATGGAAGGGAAGATCACAAATGGCAATCAAGTGACTGCAGGATGATACAAACATCATAAGTGGTTTCCAAGTGCCCAGTCACACAACTGCATACTTCTGAGGATCACTTATTCATTCAGTGCTTTTGTAACTGAAAGGTTGCTAATGGCTATTAACAGAGGACTATTTCTAAATATTTTTACTATGACCTTAGAAGAGAATATTTGTAACTCAGAGTTGAACTCTGAGGTCCTTGGTGCTCTCTGAGCTTGGCTGTTTTCTTGCAGACATTTCATTACCAAACAAGGTAGCATCCTCAGTGCACCTGGCACCAGATTTTCTGCCATTGTTTACATAGCTCTTGTGCATCCAACAAATTAAAAGTAAAAATAATTTTAAAAATGAATACCCTGAACTCCAACAAGGTCTTAGTGCTTTGTGAGTTAATGGATCGCTGCTGTTCCTTTAAATCCTAACATATATATTGGGTAATTAAATGTAAGTGCATAATGAGATCAAGTGAACCCAAAATTATTTGTGGCAGAGGAGCATAGATGAACTAGATACATCAGTGTCAGTATTTGCTGCCAAGATGACATTGTAACAGGAGGAATAATCTTGAGGAACAGGAGGAAAAGCTATAACCTGGTATCAGGTCCACAGCCTGATACCAGGCCCCAGCCGGTTGGGAACTGGGCTGCGGAAGCATCAGGCGAGCGTATGAGTGCACAAAGCTTCACTTTCACAAGAAGGGTGCACACGTGCAAAATCATCCCTCTTCCTCCTCCCGCTGCCAGTCCACAGAGCCAAAAAGATTGGGAACCGCTGCTGTAACCAACTCATGACCCTACTTAGTTGTATGAAGAAAAGGGAAGGGCTTAGGGAAACACATTCCGACTTGCAAGATCCTGTTATTGTAACCTTATAATAAAAGTATGAGTAGCTTGCATACTTTCGGTTTCTATATTTGGTCTACCTTGGAGGGATGACGGGCGCAGACATTAGCAAAATTAGGGCAAACCTACACAAGCAAAACCTCATCTCTTTAAAAGAGAGAATTTCAAGTTGGTACCTCTTGCTTTCCATTCAGCTTTCGGTATTTTTCTCCATTTTGGGATTAGTATATACTTATCTGCTAACTGAGGATTAATATATACATATATATAATGCATCTAATACAAAGGGGATGTCACTCCATAAATATCTATGCTCTCCTCTCCTTTCTTCACCTATATGGTGGTACAAAATTATATTTATAACTTTGCTGTTAAAAAAAACCACCAAGATGGCTCTTCCTGAAAATAAATAAATAAACATAACCACGTTGAAGAAAGTGACATGAGAATAAATGCAGTTGGAACTGAGAAAGGAAGTACCTTAATACTTTCACCGGAGGTACATTTTCAGTATATCCTGTGCTGTACGATTTCCTTCTGATTATTGCATAAAGGCACCATATGTTTAGCGTCTCTTTTATTTAACTTGGATTTCAACAATGACACACCGTGTTAAGTTGCAAAACTAGACATGTTGATTTCCTGGCCATGCCAAGTGGGCAGGATACCAATTGGCTAACGTTTATAGTTAGAGGGGGTACATTTTGAATAGCAGACAAAATGACACATGAAAGCCTCCACTCTTTAAAAAAGAATAAAAAAAATAAAGGCTCCTTCTCACAATAATATTTTCAATGGCTTTCATAGTTAATTTTAAATTGCTTTTCTAAATTCAGTTCATTTAGAACTCGCACCAGAGTTCGTTGGGGTTTAAGTGGAGAAAATAATAGAAATCCTTTCCTTAGCCACTAAATTAACCATGTCTCCTCTATATACCTCCCTGTATTCTGCAGCAATGAGCCCTTCCGTTTATATATCATTTCTAAGGAACAATGTTGTTTACAGCTGCCAAGAGGGAGGCCTGTTCTATAGTTTAGTCCAGAGGTCTCCAAACTTGGCAACTTTAAGACTTGTGGACTTCAGCTCCCAGAATTCCTGAACCAGCCATGCTGGTTGGGGAATCCTAGGAGTTGAAATCCACAAGCCCTAAAGTTGCCAAGTTTGGAGATCTCTGGCTTAGTCAATGCTGCATCTTTAAGGCTGCAGAATAAACAGAAAAAAATGAATAGAGAAAAAAAATTGGAACAAGAGATGCCCTGATACAAAATGAGTTTTAAAAAAAGTGACCATAGCCAAAACATTCAGTGTTAATTCAAAGGATATCCTGTTACTATTTTAGAAAAAAGTGATGTCTTCTTTGAATTATGTTTGATTCCTCTGTATTGCACTGATGACTTCATCGTCAATTCCATGCAGTTTTCTTGGCAACCATAAGGCAATGATCTGCTATTCTTTTGGTTTTAAAATCCTATTTTAGCCCACAGCTTTGACATTCCCTGGTGATCTCCCAACCAGTAGTCCCTAGGTCTGTGTTCTGACCCAAACCTTGTTCCACGAAACAAACACCAGACAGAGGCAACAGCAAAACCTTTTAATGATTCTTTACAAATTCCATTCCTTCCTGGTTAAAAGGCTGTTTCAAACTAATTGTCCCTGATAAGAATGAGCCTTGCCAAAGTTGTGCAAGGCTGCCAAGAACACTAGATAAAGTTGCCAAGAAATAGTTCAAACACAAAGAGTCTCCAAACACAAACTAAGAGAGTCCGAATGTCCACAAGGCTTGAAGTGCAAAAACTTCTTTGCTTCTTGCAAAAAACTCCAGTTTCTCAGCTGGCTTTTATCTCTTAAGGAAGTAGCCATTATCTTGCAGCCTGATTCCCAAGTTGCTGTGCTGCTGCAGCTGCTCTTTCCTTCTCGCAGTCCTGCGCGCACGCACACTTGGCACAGGCTCCTCGGGGACCTCTTCATCACTGCTGCCAGCCTCCACAATCTCTGAAGGCAGCATTCCACTCCCTGATAGACCTGGACCCATCCATGCAGGCCCCTCATCTGAGTCCTCGTCTCCGAAACCTCAGCCATCCGCACCTGCTGCTAGCAAACCACAACAGTCTGACTCAGAGAAGGAGATTCACCTGTTAAGGCTACTGGAATTAAACATGTGAAACTTTGTGGGAGGAAATTTACTTGGGACAACCTGTCAAGAAAATACTTTTTCAAGGATGGACCTGAGCTCCAGATAAATTGCTGGTTGAGCCTAACAGTAGCATGTGAAACCAGGCTTCTCTGCTAACAATGCCAGTCTCTTATCAACTACTTGAAAAATGTGAAAGTTAGTTTCAGACACTTTGGTACCAAAGGCAACAATGAAGATGGTATATCTCCTCTCCCCAGCCTGACGGTAGAATGTACCACTAATGTGGGCGAGGGGGACTTGGGATAGACCTCCAGTCATATTGCTCTAACTCCTTGTAGTAGCACCTCTCATACATTTCTACCTGAAAGGGGGGGGGGTGTCACCTTTTTAAGGCCGGTCCAGTTTGTAGCTCAAGCTTAGAAAGAGAGGACTAATTAAGATATAGTTCGCATTTTTAGTTGTGTTATGATTGGTTTCAGCATAGTGTTCTGAAGGAAATGCAATGTTTCATAATGTATGTTAAAGTTTACCATCAGCCCCCTTCTTGCAAAGAGATAAAACAAAAAAGATTTCTAAGGGCTAACACCAGATGAGCCAAACTTTTTGAGATACCTTAGCGTGTCCTGCTATAGAATTCTTTAACTTTTCCAACAAGGCCTTCTTCCTTCTGCCAGAACTCTAGGAGAAATAAAAAAAGAATACTTTGGATCGTTTTGCTCACAATGCAGCAATAAAGAACTTAACTGTGTGCCAATCCTAAAACACAAGGGAGAGTTGTGCGTTTCAACCCTTCAAAGACTTCACTTCATTTGATTACACCAAAGAAACTAAAAGCCTTCGTTGCCCAGTTGTGTCCAACTCTAAGAAATGCTCATCGGCATTTCTTAGCCAAGGTGTCCAGTGTTCTCTGAAGACATTTTCCGTGGTCATGTGGCCAGCACTATTATCCTCCCACTGAAATGGTACCTATTAATCTGCTTGCATTTGCATGTTTTCAAACTGCTGGGTGGGTAGGAGCTGTGAGAGGAACGGGAGCTCATTCCGTTGCATGATGCTCAGGTCTCAAACCCAGGCTGTCAGCTTTCCAGCTGCAAACTCAGCATCTTTAACTGCTAAGCCATTATGCCCCACTTTCCAAAAAACTACATCTATGGTATACAAAGGAGTAATAAAGGAGGAGGGGAAAGGCAGGGGGGGAGGCAAGAGTCACAATCTCAGAATTCTAAATAAAATTAATAATGTCAACCTGTAAGTTGTGTATCACCTCTTTCAATATGATTTTAGATTTTAGAAGAAATGCAAAATTTACTATGGTGAGGAGGGTTTGAGAGATATGAGCAGGGCTTCCTGATTTTACATTGTAGATAAGCTCCTCTTTTTGCTTCTTCCAGTTTTGGTGGAAATAAGACTTTTTGGGAAATCTAAATATTGCTTTACCTAATCTAATAAAATCTTTATTTCTGCTCTCTAACCAGCAAATAGACAACAATGACCTGGCAATTAAATTCACCTTCCTAATGACTAGGGGTAACCTTGTAATACCAGGGATGTTAGTGTGTTGAAAAATCAAAACGATCCTGCAGTCAAAAATCAACTCCTCTTTTATATCTCAAAGTATGGTTGTGGACACCATTGTGAGTTTCTCCTGCCCTAGTGAAAAAAACACCTCTTAATCACATTATGGTCCCCTGATAAAATTGTGTTATGTCCTGAGGACTCTAGGAGTTCTCACTCAGGTCCATTCACTTTGCGGGGGCGTTTTCCCCTTCACCCATTGGTTGGTCCTCCCCAGCAGCCAGCTATAAAAGCAGGCTGTGGGGTCCAACCAGTTGCTGATCGCTGCGAGCCAGTTCCAGGCGTGGCAAGTACGGTCAGCCCTTTATTGTTATAATAAAGTATTGTTGCACTCATGCTCTGGTTCAGCCTCTCTTTTCCCAAACTTAACACTGGCGACGAGGATGGGATGGCTACCAGAAGCACCATGCAACCGCTGAGTCACTAGCTGCCGATCCGCAGCCAGAGAGAGCGATCGGCCGGCGATAAGAGCAACGCTGATCCGCAGCCAGAGAGAGCGGTCAGCGAGCAAAAAGAGCAAACAAAAAGAGCAATCGCTGGTCCGCTGACAGAGAAAGCGGCCAGCAAGCAATAGAAGCGAACACTGATCCGCAGCCAGAGAGAGCGGTCAGAACGAAAAGTTAGAAGCGTCTGTAACCGCTTGTTAGCCCAGCTACAGGGAAAGTGAAGCGCTGCGAGCCGCAGCCGCTCATTGTTAGGCGCGAAATTCAAACGGCTGTCATTTGAATTTCATACCTAAAAGGCACAGCACGGTGCTATAGTCAGGTCACTGACGCCCACACAGGCGCGAATTTAAATGCCACCAACGGCTGACGGCCAAACGTGGCTAACCCAGAGAGAGAGAGAGGATTGCGAAAAGCCTCTCCAGAGCTGAAATCACTTGCCTGCCACAGGCACTAGAACATTTTTCTGCTGCCCAGAGAGATTTTTTCCACAGGTTGTTCTACCGGCCCCATCACCATGAACTCCAATCCAGTCTTCCCAGCGTTCAAACCGGATGAGGAGAAGTGGGAATCATACAAGAACCGTTTTAACCATTATATCAATGCAATTGGGCTTGCTGATGCTGGAGAACATCGGAAAAATCGTATTTCCTGATCTACTGTGGAGTCATCGTCTTCGATACTGCCACAGCCCTCGTGGCTCCACGTGAGTTGAAAACGTTCCTTGGTCAGAGCTACTTGAAATCCTCACTAACCACTATTCTCCCAGGCCCTCACAGATTGCCAGGAGATTCACCTTCCGTATGAGGAAGCAAGCGGACAAGGAAACCATCAATCAGTATATGGCCGCTCTCAGAACAGCAGCATTGCATTGTGGGTTTGGAACCTACCTGGAGGACATGCTCCTCGATCAACTAGTCTGCGGGGTCAAGGACCTACACCTTCAAAGGCGTCTCCTCAGAAAAAGACCTCAATCTCGCACAAGCAGTCGAGGAGGCCTTAGCAGCAGAATTGGCAGCGCACTCAGCCACCGAAATCCATGGCCCGACTGCCAAGCTGACATCAATCCCAGTCCACTCCGAGGAGGTGGTAGCAGAGGAAGCCCTGAGTGATGAAAATGACGTCCACCGCCTCTCCAACAACAGACGGCCGCAGGTAGGAGCCAAACAAGAAAACATCGGTCCACCCAAGCACATCACCCTGTGCCTAGCCTGTGGTGGATCTCATCTGAGGGCCACCTGCAAGTTTAAAGGAGCCACCTGCAATAACTGCCATAAAAGGGGGCACATCGCGAGAGTCTGCCAAGCCCCACAAAGCTCAACACAAAGGCACCCCCCCGTCTCACACTCGGGGCCGCAGAGGCAAGTATTGAACTGTCGCACACATCACCGTGCCAAACACACTTGCCACACTGTTAGTAAAATCTCTCTCTCCGTTTACTTAGAAGGTAAACCGTGCCGCATGGAGGTTGACACAGGGTCAGCGCTCTCAATTATCTCGTGGAACACCCTCAAGAGGCTCCAGCCCAGCCTATCAACTGGCCGACTCCAGAAGTGCCAGTTTAGCCTGAAGGACTACCAGGGGAGGACCATTCCTGTAATCGGCAGAGGCAAGTTCCTTGTCAGTTTTAGAGCTTTTAAAGGTCACCTACCTCTAGTGGTAGTTAACGGCAATCTCCCTACCTTATTGGGGCTCGATTGGTTTCCCCATCTCGGCCTAGGGCTAACAGGAGTCCATGCTGTCTCAACCTCAGACACTGACTCCTTATTCGCTGATTACTCAGATGTATTCAGCGAGGAGCTGGGGTGTTATAACGGTACCCCAATATCGTTCTCAGTCGACCCCCAGGCAGTCCCAATCAGGCTAAAACCGTGTAGGGTCCCATTCGCTATTCGGCCAAAACTAGATGCTGAATTGGATAAACTATTAAAACAAGGGGTCATTGAGCCAACAGATTTCGCCAAATGGGAGACGCCCATTGTCACACCCCTCAAAAAAGACGGTAGCCTGAGAATTTGCTCGGACTACAAGACCACAATCAATAAGTTTCTACAAGTTAGCGCTACCCAGTGCCCGTCATTCAGCATTTATTACACACTTTTGAACCTGGCAGCATTTTTGCCAAATTGGACATGTCTCAAGCGTATCAACAGTTCCCTGTTGACAACCAAACAGCGGAACTCCAGACCATTGTCACTCATAGGGGTGCTTTCAGATGCAAGCGTCTCCAATTTGGCGTAAGTGTTGCCCCAGGTATCTTTCAATCCCTCATGGAGCGGATTTTACAGGGCCTCCCTGGAGTAGTACCCTACTTCGACGACATCTTGGTCTCGGCCAGGGACAGACCCCAACTCTTCCAGAGAGTTTGAGCAGTGTTAGAGAGGTTCAGACAGCATGGCCTCAAATTGAAAAAAGAAAAATGCGCCATTGCCACTAGACAGGTGGACTTTCTGGGTTATAAAATTGACGCCTCAGGCATTCACCCCCTGGAGTCCAAGGTTAGGGCAACCCACGAGGCCCCCACTCCAACCTCCAAAACTGAACTACAGGCCTTCTTGGGGCTATTAAACTTTTACGCGTCTTTCTTGCCCCATAAAGCATCAGTAGCTGAACCCCTACACAGATTACTGGATAAAAAGTCACCTTGGCACTGGGGGCACAAAGAAGACCATGCTTTTCACGCTGTGAAATCACTACTCACGTCAGAGGCGGTACTTATTCAATTCGACCCAAACCTTCCTTTAGTGCTGGCAGCAGACGCATCCCCCTTTGGAATTGGGGCAGTATTAAGCCACAGGCTTCCCAATGGCGCCGAGGCTCCCATTGCCTTTTTCTCCAGAACGCTCTCCGCAACAGAGCGTAATTACAGCCAGATCGATAAGGAAGCTCTAGCAGCTGTTGCAGCAGTGAAAAAATTTCACGAATTTCTTTTTGGCCATTTTTTTCGAGCTGGTCACAGACCACAAACCCCTCCTGGGTCTACTAGCTGGGGACAAACAGACCCCTCAAGTCCTTTCCCCGAGGATGACAAGATGGACCCTCTTCCTAGCAGCCTACTCCTACAGACTCATACACCGGCCAGGTAAAACATTGTCCCACGCTGACGCTCTCAGCCGCTGTCCTTTGCCGGCCCCGGCTGAAGACCCTGCGCCTGTCCATGCTATTTTCGAGGTAACACAATTGGACCTCCCCATCACTGCCCTTGACATTGCTGCTAAAACCAAGGCAGACAAAACGCTCGCCCAGGTGCTCGACTGGGTGAGGAGGGGGTGGCCGGGTGGCAATGTTGAAAACAAATTCTCACCTTTCAAGACCCATATGCAGGAACTGTCCAGTTTGCAGGGCTGTCTACTGTGGGGCACTCGAGTGGTCATCCCGACCTTACTGCGTACCCGAGTCCTGGAGGCGTTGCACGAGGGACACCCTGGCATCGTGAGAATGAAGGCGTTAGCACGCAGCTACGTATGGTGGCCGGGCCTCGACGAGGACATCGCTAGATGGGTAAGCTCCTGCAACCCCTGCCAGGTATCCCGTCCAGCTCCTCCTATTGCCACCCCTACTAAATGGGAGAGCGCCAGCGCTCCGTGGTCCAGAATTCACATCGACCTGGCCGGCCCCTTGCATGGGAAGATGTTCCTAGTGGTCGTGGACACCTATTCTAAATGGATTGATGTTGCACAGCTATCCACGACCACCACACAAGCAATCACCAACGTATTAACACGCCTGTTTGTTACACACGGGCTACCCAACTCCATTGTCTCCGACAATGGCCCGCAGTTCGCATCAAACGAGTTCAGCCATTTCGCTGCCAACCTGGGTATCCGCCACATTTTCACAGCCCCATTTCATCCTGCCAGTAACGGATTGGCTGAAAGGGCCGTCAGGACCACTAAAGAAGCCCTGGCTAGGTTCAGTAAGGATGACTGGCACCACAAACTCTCGCGTTTCCTGATGAGCCAGCATTCAACTCCATGTTCAGTCACCAACAAGTCCCCAGCTGAGCTCCTGATGGGCAGGCGTCTGAGGACTGTATTGGACAGACTGCATCCACAATACTGCCCTGACTCTCCCCTCGCTTCCACATCGGGGGTTAGACATTTTATATTACAGGAGCCAGTATTCGCGAGGAACTTCGCTGGTGACCCCCTGTGGATCCCGGGCGAGATCGTGGCCATCACCGGACCAAGGTCGTATCGGGTCAGACTGGAGGACGGCTGGGTCTGGAGAAGGCACCTGGACCAGCTGCGTAGGCGCCTCAGCACCCACACTAGCAGGGACCCAGAATCACAAAGCGACGGGGGGTCTCAGCATCAACCCCACATCCACATCCTTCCGGGCGACCAGTACACACCAACAGTCATCCCGGAAAGCCCGAGCACGGACAGCGGCGCCCTGACGGTGGACCAGCCCGATCCAGTCTATGAGAGCACGTCCCCAGTGACCAACCCTACGAGTCCCGGGCCTGTCCGAACCGAGGGGCACGTTGGTGACACTTACCCGGCTCTGCCTTCCCAGACAGACTCTGAACGGACAGTCAGCGTTCCAGAGCTGCGCCGTTCCGGGCGCCAACATAAACCTCCTGCCTACCTCAAAGACTATGCGTGTTCGCATCTGGGGGGAAGGGGTGTTATGTCCTGAGGACTCTAGGAGTTCTCACTCAAGTCCATTCACTTTGCGGGGGCGTTTTCCCCTTCACCCATTGGTTGGTCCTCCCCAGCAGCCAGCTATAAAAGCAGGCTACGGGGTCCAACCAGTTGCTGATCGCTGCGAGCCAGTTCCAGGCGTGGCAAGCACGGTCAGCCCTTTATTGTTATAATAAAGTATTGTTGCACTCATGCTCTGGTTCAGCCTCTCTTTTCCCAAACTTAACAAATTGACTATTAGTTTTCAGCATGGACAGGTAGTTCTCAATTTATGGTTGCTAAGCGACTGTTCAAAGTTACAGTACAACCTACCTAGAAAAAGTGAGTTTCAATCCAATTCCAAAATTCTGACAGTTGGCCCCTCCCCTCTTGGTCACATGATTGCCTTTTATGAGAAAAACTGGAAATTACTTCTAGTTTTCAGCAAAACTGGGCCATAGCAAGACTGTGTTTGTTTTATGACCACCTTATGGTCGAGTTTCTATTATGGACATTTAGGCTTCTAAGTATAAGGTCAATTTATCAGATGCTGTGAAGAGGAACACATAGAAGATTATTTCACATAGTCTTTTGAAAGAATTAGAGTTACCCGAGTTTGCACAACATAAGCTACAGTTCATGGTTTGAAAATCACAGTACTTAGATGCCACACTGAATAAATAATGCCATAGCTTAGTTGGATATAAGAACCAGATCTAAGAATTGCAATTTTAAGGCTATGAGTATTTGTAGATTTATCTTGCATTTGACTGACATTGCTGCAAAGAAACATTACAGATCCCCCTCCCACTTTCTTCTACTAGACTCTTTGCACGTTTATTTATAAGTGAAAAAAGGGTGTCATATAAGATGTTGGCCCTCCCAATGAAGTTTTATTTCATGTCTGGAAATAACGCCTGGCAGGAATAAAATAAGATCTTTTTATTGTAATATTTCTCAGTCGAATTATCAACATCTACATTGAATTAATTTTGCTACATCGTTAATAATTTGGAACCACTTAGTATTGAAACATAGAACCTCTTGAGTTGGAAAAAAAATTCTGCAGGATGAGTCACTTTCCCAGCAAAAGAAAAGTGAACATTTCTTTCTCAACAGACAAATTGAACAGATAGAATTCCACATATAGGACAGAAGAATCAACAGTGCTAATTAATTAAACACCCTTCACCTTGTTTTTGCTTGCTTTTCACAAGAGGAGAAATCCCCCCCCCCCCCGCCATTTTGTTATGATAAATATTTATTGTGATCCCCTGTATTTAGAGGCAGCCCTTGCTTATTAAATGTTGGTTCTCTGTATAAATTCTATCAAATCTGAGGAAAACAGATACGAATGCTCTGGCATTGTCAAAGAATCTCTGCATCAGAATTCCAAGCATGCAGAGATTCTATACATAAACGGAGAGTTCTCAACTCCCAAGTAAGATACTCCAGGTGCTGCTGGTCATATGATTTTGCAGCTGCTTCAGGGCTCCACGGCTGGGATTTTAAGAGCTGCCATGAGCTTGTGTGGTCCTGCAGGAACACAATTTACGTGCAATACACAGAGGCACAGCTGCTGCCAAATACATGCTTTGTCCCTACTGAAAGGCAGGGCTTGGATCGCAGCTTAGGTTCTTGTACACACCCCCTTCTGTGCATGTGTATTTTCTTTCCATTTTCTGCCTTCTGTACAAAACAGAAATTATTTGCCTTGTCTCAGGAAGGCCAATTTTGCTAAGGACAATATTGTAGTAACCTCAAGTTGCTGCAGAAACCAGCTTGTTGTTATGTTTTAGATACAATCAATACAATCAGAATAGAGCTGGGAGGGACCTTGCAGGTCATCTAGTCCAATGTCCCCCAAGCAGGAGACCCTATACCATTTCTGACAAATGGCAGTCCATTCTCTTCTTGAAAGCCTCCAGTGATGACTCTCCCACACCTTCCGAAGACAAGATGTTCCGTTGGTTGATAGTTCTCACCGTCAGAAAATTCCTCCTTATTTTTATTTGTTTGTTTGTTTATTTATTTATTTATTTATATTTGTCAATTGCTTACAAGATAATAGGTATAAGTAAAAACATCATTATGAATACATGGATACATATAAGAAAAAAAAATATATAAAAGAAACAATAGGACAGGGATGGTAGGCACGTTGGTGCACTTATGCACGCCCCCTACAGACCTTTTAGGAAAGGGGTGAGGTCAATAGTAGACAGTCTAAGGTTAAAGTTTTGGGGGTTTGGGATAAAAACCACAGAGTCTGGTAGAGTATTCCAGACATTGACCACCATTGGTGCAATTAACCTTGAGTTTGTATCTATTGTTTGCTCTAGTGTTGTTATGGTTGAAGCTGAAGTATTCATTGACAGGTAGGACATTGCAATGTATGATTTTATATGCTATACTTACATCGGACTGAAGACGGCATAGTTCTAGGTTTTCTAGGTATAGAATTTCGAGTCTGGTGGCATAAGGTATTCTGCAATGAGTAGAGGAGTGGAGAACTCTTCTTGTGAAATATTTCTGGACTTTCTCAACTGTGTTAATATCAGATATGTATTGTGGGTTCCAGACTGATGAGCTGTATTCAAATGCTGTATAGCAAATGTTTTGTATGCTCTAGTTATTAGTGTAATATTACTAGAGAAAAAGCTATGTAAGATTAGGTTAACAACTCTTAACACCTTTTTGGCTATGTAGTTACAGTAGGCTCTAGCACTTAGATCATTAGAGATGAGTACTCCAAGATCCTTGACAGAGTTTGGATCATCAACAAGGTCTTGACTATTCAGCCTGTATTTTATTTTCTGATTTTTTTTGCCAATATGTAGGACAGAGCATTTATTTGTTGAGATTTGAAGTTGCCCATTCTGAAGTTTAACCATTCTGATACATAGTCAAGGTCTTTTTGAAGGGTAGCAGTATTATCTCTAAGTGGAGGATAATGGATTGGTTAATAATTGATTCCATGACTTTACAGGTGACGCAGCATAAAGAGATTGGTCCGTAATTTTCAACTAGGCTGAGGTCTCCCTTTTTGAAGATGGGAATGACCATGGCTTGTGACCATAGTTTTGGCAAGGAGCTGGTCCTGAAAGATTTTTCAAAGATTATGCTTAGAGGTTCGGCTATGGCAGTGGGTAGCTTTTTAAAGAAGTAGGCACATATTCCATCCGGTCCAATAGATAGAGATGGTTTTAGATTGCGCAGTGCTTTTTCAACAATGTCTCCTGTAAAATCGATATGTATTAGATCATTGTAGTTCTCTGTGGTTCGACTAGGAAATACTGGGCATGATCCATTGCTGTTTACAGATACTGAGCCAAAGAATGTGTTAAAGAGGTTGGCTTTAATAGTGTCATCACTGCAGTCTTTACCATTGGGTCCTTTCAGGGGTGGGATGACTTTGAGTCTTTTAGTTTGTTGTTTATAAAATTGTAGAAAGCGCAGGTAGAATTGGTGCGTAGAAGGTTCTCTTCTTGTTTAATGTGATAATTGGTGTATTCAGTTTTTATCTGTTGGCATAAATTTTTGTATCATCTTTTGAAGTTGGCAACGTGACCAGATTTGTTTTTCCGCCAAAGTGATTTCTTTTTGGATTGAAGCTTCCTTATTATTTTGGGTAATCTATTTTTTCTGGTTTTGGGAGTTGTTAATGGTACATATAGTTTGATGACACTTTTGACTTCAAGTAAAAATGTGTTGTAATGGTCCTCTATAGTATTGCATCCAGAGAATAGAAATTGCCAATCAAGGGATGAGAGATCGTTGTTTATAAGATCATAGTTGCCTTTTTTGAAGTTATAATTGGGGAATTTGTCATTGTGATGATTTTTGTGTGGACGTATGTTGAGACAAAAGTCAATCATGTTGTGGTCACTGTTGGAAAAGGGTTCTTTAATTTGTATTCCATAAATTGAATTCAAACTATTACAGAAGGTGAGATTGAGGCAGTTGTTAAGTCTAGTGTTGTTGGTTACTATTATATTATACCATTGGTTGATAGTTCTCACTGTCAGAAAATTTCTCCTTATTTCTAGGTTGAATTTCTGCTCAATCAATTTCCATCCATTATTCCTTGTCTGGCCTACAAGTGCCTTGGAATTGACCCTCTCCTCTCTGTGGCAGCCCCTCAAATATTGGAACACTGCTATCATGTCTGGTCCATTTCAGACAGGTGGCTGTCCAGTCTTTTCTTTAAAAACCTCCAGTGATGAAGCACCCACGACTTTTGAAGACCAGCTGTTCCATCAGTTAATTGTTATCTTAGGAAGTTTCTCCTTAATTCCAGGTTGCTTCTCTCCTTGATCAGTTTCCATCCATAGTTTCTTGTTCTGCCTTCTGCTTTGTGGCAGCCCCTCAAATACTGGAGAACTGCTGTCATGTCAGATAATGACGCTGTCCCAACCCCGCAACTTTCTTCAGAATGTTGGCTAATGAATATGTATTAGCAATGGAGACTGTGAACCTACTGTGTTAGCAGCAACAGGAGCAGGAGGAGGATTCCCATCTGAAAACAGAGAGAAACACTGAATTTGGAGACAGAAACCCAAAGCTAAATCCCTTTTTGGCTTCTGCAAAACTTTTTTTAGCCCATTGTTCTCAGCATTGGACCTTTACCAGAAAACAAATGGCCTTGGGTTTTGATATGGAGATAACAGAAGTGACAATTAGATTATTAGGCTTCCTGGGGTTTTTTGGTTCCAAAGTTTACCTCAGCCCTGGAGCAAGCAATCACTTATGAGCTGCCTTTTGGTTCGATGAGAGGAAATGTATTTCAGAAAATGAAGTAGGTGGCCAGGGAAGGCTTCTATGCTTCCCTCATTTTGCCCTGCTGGCAGGAACCTGGCAAGGCCCAGAGTTTAGCCCAAGATAGCTCAGAGTCTCTCTCATATGGCCTCCAGGTATGCCAGATGTGAACCAGCTGAGTTTTTGATGAAAGACAATCATCTACTGCAAAAGTTAGGAGACTTATTGAACATTTTTCCAGTTCAGCAGAAATAGTTGCTTCTGATTTAGTGTGTAGGTGTTGGTAGTTGGCCTGCGTGTGCATTCCTGCCTTTTGTTCCCAGGACTTGTGTCTATTCCTAGGTTTTTTCAAGGAAAGATGGGATAAACTTGTACTTTTCTTGCACAAAATATGTGCTACTTAAAGAAACTCCATAGAAACCAGGATACTGTGAGATGTGGGGAATCTCTTTACAGGTGCATCTTCTGCTTTTAATTTCTGTTGATGACAAAGATATTGTTTTAGACTTAGAGCCATTCTGGATAATGAGATGAGGATTAAAATGCAGATTTTAATAGCTGTGTAGTCTTAAAGGATTTACCTTTTTATAGGTGCAATTTGTATTTGGATTACAACATTTGCAAGTAGCAATCCAAATGGATCACAGAAGCGGGGTGTTAGCATTTGAAATTTAATCAAAATCTAAATATTTAAACCATGCATTTAAGAATTGTTATGTTGAGCACATATTTCCTTGCATTTTTTTTTAATGGCAAAAGTTAAAAATGGGGCAAGAGGAGAAGTTTTCACAGAATGTTGGTCATCACCTTTACATTTATGGATTCCCAAATCTAAGTTTGCATGAAACTACACCATTGCAATTACTTAAATAGTAACAGCCAAATCTTCAAAGCTCTGTCTACAGATGCTCCACAGTGTGAGGTTTGTCTGCATCTCCTACAAAAAGCCCAGTTTACAGATAAGCCTGCTTTATGCTCTCCCCCAGAATAATTATCCACTGCAATCTGAAATTCCTTTCTTTGGTAGGCTTCATTTCTCTTGCTTGTCATTCTGTTAGCTTTATTGATGGTCTGAGGTTCCTCCTGACAGAGCATTTTATCAAGAAAAAGCAATGTGGAGGCATTGGGATCAAAGCAGGAGCTGAGTGCATATTCTTCCCCTCCTTGACAGAATCAATCTACCTGCAACCCTGCCAGCTGACTTAATTTATGGCTAAGATGTGCAAACATTTCCCATCTACCAGAGCTATTTATATTGTAACCTTGAAGAGATTTTTTGGGTTTATCATTGTGCAATTCTTCCATGTTGCTTGATTTCATTAGAACAGTTACTTGCTCAATAAAAGAATGCTGCTTGCTAATGAAAACAAAATAATTCCGGAAAGAGAGTGAAAAGAAAGAAAGAAAGAAAGAAAGAAAGAAAGAAAGAAAGAAAGAAAGAAAGAAAGAAAGAAAGAAAGAAAGAAAGAAAGAAAGAAGTTGCCTATATTGTTAAATGTTAGAGAAGGTTGAGCAGAAAAAATAGGGTCCACGAAAGCCTAAAAACTTTGAGTTCATAGTAAGTAACAGTAATTTATGTTACATATTTCTGTCACCATTAAATTATTCATTGCCAAAGTCACTGGAACTAAAAGAGAATTCCCAGCAGAGAACTGACTGGTTTAATGTTAAGACAGCATAAGAACTTAATCAGACATGCATAAATTCAAACGTGGACACTATCACTGTGGAGAATTGGGACATACAAAGAATTGCCAAGACAGTAATCTTTAGTCTTTGATTCCCAAAAACTGTAGCCAGTAATGTTCTTAAATTGATGGGATTGAGTAGATGCAAGGTTTTTGTCTTCTTTCCTTTAGATGGCAAACTAACAAAACTGTATTTATTCTCCCATTAAAAAACAACACCACCTTTTCCCTTGAGTAGTATTCTCTTCCAAGATCTGTATTATTCTGTTATTTAATGAGAAGGCCAATATAGCCCTCAGACCAGGGGTGGGATTCAAATTTTTTAACAACCGGTTCTGTGGGTGTGGCTTAGTTGGTGGTCATGTTATTGAGTCACATGACCACCATGTCCACCAAGTCACATGACCACCAAGCCATGACCACAACTAAGCCACGCCCACAGAACCGGTCGTTAAAATTTTTGAATCCCACCCCTGTACATACATACATACATACATACATACATACATACATACATTATCTATCTATCTATCTATCTATCTATCTATCTATCTATCTATCTATCTAACTGGAGTTTTCTTGGCAAGGATTTTCGAAATAGTTTGTCATTGCCTCCTTCCCAGGTCTGAGAGAAAGTGACTGGCTCAAAGTTACCCAGCTGTTTTATGCCTAAGGCAGAACTAAAACTCACCATCTCCTGGTTTCTACCCTGAGGGTTTATCACTTCACCAAACTGGTCATTGTTAGGTCATTATGTCATTCCCTTTCAAGCAAGGTAATAAAATACACATAGGCAAAAAAAAATGTGTGTGTCAGCATACTGTATGTACCTTCCAGTTGTTGGGATACAGGCAATTATGTTGGTTTACAAGGTAATTTTTATGTTAGAGATCGTAGCTTGCATTGATTAGCGGAAACCTGCTTAGAGTTTGGTTGTACCTCTGGCATACTGGGCAATGTATGTCAAAATTGACCATTAGCATGTCTTTATTCTTAGCAGAGAATAAGGTATCTGTCAGGGATAGGCCTAAACCTGATAACTATAATATATTGGGTTATTAATGTTAATGAGTTCAACATGCCTGTGATCTTGTGTTGTTGCTTAAACACCATCAGCTGCTTTGCTGTAATTCTTCCAGATATGCCAGAGTTGAGTTCTTGCAGAAATATCAGTACGCAAGCATCAGAAAAGCTCCTCACTTAAGTGTCTTTTGTTTATGTTTCATGAGACAAAAAGGCAGAACAGTAGTGATGAAAGTCATCGGGAAAAAAAAGCAGCATACCTCAAACTTTGCTTTATCTCCAGAGAGGAAGAAAGGGCAATCAGATTTGGAGCGAGTAAAGACAAGGAGAAAAGGGGGACTGCAGGATAGCTGGCTTTATTAGGAAGAGTACTGTGATTGATAGTGCCACGGACCAGTTGGCATTATAAACAGAGCTGAACCACTTTTTAAATGAAACGAGATTTTGCTGAAATAAAAGGTGCCTCTTTATTGAATCTTATGAGAACAAGGTGTATCACTGATTGAGAAATTTAACTGCTTTGCAAAAAACCCTCAAAATTCAGTTTTGCAGAAGTGATGAAACTAAGGCAGGGCATTTGGTTCCAAAATTACTGGTTGTAGAGCATTTCAGGTCACTGTACAGAGAAGGAGAAGAATCTATTGTGGTATAATTATCCAAACTTAAAGAGATATCTGAACATTTCACATGCGATTAAGGGCTAAAGAATTCATTGAGAGAATCGTGGGATTTTCAAAGACAATGCTAAAAATACTCTTAACCAGAGGTAGATTTAAGAAAGTATTTGACATTGCTATCTCCATGGAAACTGCTTCTGGGGGATCAATACAGCTGCACTAGCAATGAAAAGCAAATGTGAATAAGCTTACAGTATGGAGAATAATAGGTCAAAATGAACTGTGCTGTTATTGTGGCAGAGGTTCACAGATATCAGTTTAATGCAGATTTAAAGCAGAAACTTCAGAAAATGGTAGAAAGTAAGTGGCATTTAGAGAGCCTGCAACTCAAGAGAAAGCAAACCATCTGCTAAAGGTAAACACTTGACTTTTGTTTTTGCAATAGGGAAATGATGGATTGGAGAAGGAAAGTGAAAAAAAATTGCTCACCTGGAAATCTATAACACAAAAGGTGAAATTTAACAAGTAGTAAGGAATGTTATATGTTATGCAAATAGATGGGAAGAGACTCTTGGATTATATTTGTCAGAAAAAAATTGCTCCTGCATTGAAGTTCCATCCACAGACTGAAATTACTGTAGAGACCATCGAACATAAGCTGCACAATTATTGAATAACGTGTGTATGGCCCTGGCACACTGGACTCCTTCAAAAGTATAACAGTGACCCAGGAGAATCCCATTTGCAAATTTTGCAGCATATGCTCACTTCATGTACCATATGCAGAAAAGTAGAAACTGAACTGAACCCAAAGGTGCTTTTTTTTCAAGAGGCAGCTTCTTCAGCACTGACTGGATGATGGGGAATGGAAAGATCCGTATCCCCCACCATCCAGTCAGAGCTGAAGAAGCTTCTTGGATGAGAAGGCATTGAGATCTATTTAGGTGCCGTTGTCGAAAATGATAAGCTGCATCTGCAGAACCTCAACTCGGAGTTAAGTGATTGGTAATCAAGCATGACACAACACTCACACTCCTAATGCATGAAGACTATACAAGCATTCAGAGAAAATTCAAATAGCTCAAAGTTCACAAAATGTGTCATAGCTGTGGCCTTTATATGATTAGTTGTTATAACACATGCCTCCCAAATTTAGCCAATGGGCTAAACCACTTGACCATTTTATTGAGTGGGTTGGGTGGGTGGGCAAGACAAAGAAGTGGACAAAATAGGGTGAAGAAGTTTTCACAGAAGCAGAGAAAATGGTGATATCAAACATGATGCTTACACATCATAACCCCACATATGCCATGCCTTGAGATACCCACTAGCAGAGTTACATTGCATGTCATGAAAATGGCAGTGAACACCCACAGTATACTCACAGTTGCAGAGAAAATGTATGAACAGATTGTGCTTGGTTTGGGAAGTTAGATGCTTTAAGTCAGGAATGTCAAACTCACGTTGTCACGGGGGTGTCACATGACATATGACTTTTTTCCCCCATCGCTAAACCAGCCATGGGCATGGCCAGTGTGTGACACATCAAGCCCACGGGCCATGAGTTTGACACCCCTGCTTTAAGTGATCCTTGTATGGCTTCAAAAAGGAACACACTGTTACAAATGTGAATGGATTCCCTTATTTACCCCTTACAAGGTGAAGATTTTGAAAGATCCACAACAGCTGGAGATTCCTTCAACATGCTTTTTTTTTTCTCACAAACTTGTATTGAGAGTCTTTCCATTAGCCTTCTAACTGTGAAGGATGTGGTTTGAGGCGAGGAGTTTTGCTTTTCTGTCTTCCAAATTAAGTGCTAGAATAAGTACATGACTCCAGAAGTCACTTAGGGATGTTTTCTCCTCCTCCTCCATCATTACCAGAAGAAAGATGATAAACAAGAGAAAGAAGATAAACTCTACTAAGATATAATTCAGTTTTCACTGTGTTCTATGCCTATATCTTTCTTATTAAGTTTGTCTTTATTTACATATTCATTCTACTCTCTAGTTATGTTACTTCCCAGCACAAACGGATTGTATCAAGAGTAGCCGCTTCTCTGCATGTTTCCATAAGGTCATTGTTAAAAAGTAGGCTGTAGAGCCAACTATTCTAAACATTAGAAAGCACCATTGCTCTGCAGATTCTCATTTTAGTATCTAAAAGCCTTCTAAGAAAACATGCCATTCCCAGTAGTTACTTTGATATTTAACATTAATTCCCTGCTCTGAGTTGACATGGTCTCTTAGCAACTTCCTGCCCTTTGCCCTCTTTCATTCTTGTGCCTGTTAATGCACTTCCTTTTGTTGCTGGCCTCCACTTCTCTCCCTTTCAAGATTCCTTTAGAGAAAAGATAATTAAAAAAAATCTCCCTGTGTGTGTATGCGTGAAAAGAGCTAGATAAAAAGGGTGATGTGTGCATATTTAGAATAAAAGCATTAGGGAACAGGCTGTCCTGGATTTAATGTAAGGATAAATCAACCAGAATTAATGTTTCACTACTAGTGGAGCTAGGAGCCATCTAGCATACACATTTACATGTAATAATAATGAAAAGGGAAGAAAAACCAAAATATTGCTAACAATATCCACTAGCAGCCCTCCAGATCACTAAGAGCATGTGAGATTTGGTCTCACCTTACACAACAAGAGTTTGAAGGATAAAGAGTTTCACTGTGAGTTAAAAAAAGCTGTCAGCCATGGAACTGGACTTAGTTATGAATGCACTCTACATTAAGGCTTGAAACACAGGACATCAACCTTCCATCAGCTGCGATCAGAGGTGTCCCCCAGTAGATAGGCTCAAAGGCTGCATGTGGACCTGATTTCTCAGGATGCCTGTCTCATCTAAGCTTCAAAACCCACAATAGTAAAATCTAATTCAATATTCCTATTTTGCAAACATGCCTTAGGCTACAAAGATTCCAGTTGAAATCATAAGTGCTTTTTGCTTCCTTCTTCAGTGGAAGAATCCAAGCAGTAGAGAATTAAAACAAAACAAAACAGAATAACAGAGTTGGAAGGGACCTTGGAGATCTTCTAGTCCAACCTTGGAGGTCTTCTAGTCCAATTCCCTGTTCAAGCAGGAGACTCTATACTGTTTCACACAAATGGTTATCCAATATCTTTTTAAAAACTTCCAGTGTTGGAGCATTCACAACTTCTGGAGGCAAGTTGCTCCACTGATTAATTGTTCTAACTGTAAATTGGTGGATTTGGCTATCTATGAATTTATTATGAATCAAGCAATACTGATGCCTTCAGAGGTTCCAGGATACCCTTCACTCAGATGAGAGGAATCCATATTAGTCCCACGATATTTTTCATCCTACTTTGAGGGACTCTATGGAAGACAATATATTTTAGTTGTTCCTTGTGTCTTGGAGGTTGCAGAGGACACTTGTTGAACATACTGGAAATGAGGAGAACCCTCAAAGTACCTCAACCCACATTATCATCAGATTCTAAGCAAAGAGATGCACTGGATCTCTTTTCCCTGGTTTTTCATCATTCATGGCAAGTCCCAAGGAAATTTTAAACACGCAAAGACATTTACTATAGTACTATATGCAGATGAGCATCTGTAGTGCAAAAAGACAGGTTCAAAGCAAATGTACTGTATGCAGTTCAACTCCTTTCACATGCTTCTGTACTATTGCCTATGAGCTGTGCATTGCTCCACTAATTCACTGAAAGAATGGCATTTAGACAGAGCTCTGACCCGTTGGGATTAGCATCAAACAAGTTGAAGTGAAAAGGCATTTCAACAGCATGTTAGCTACTAACTACCTGTTTTGGGAAATGCTTCCTGGATGAATTGTGGCCTAAGCTAATAATTAATTTGATCATACACACAGTTATTATCCAAACCAATGGACCACCACATAGAACATTATGAACAATATTACATCTACGGGTAAAGCCAATACATATTAGAATTCAGTGAACTCAAGAGCCCAGAATAATTATGATACATGCTTGACATATGGATTGATTGATTTGACTGAATCATTAATTCATACTGTTTGAAAATGTCATAAATTTCTCATGGTTCAGGGCAGGAACAAGAAGAGCCGAGCTAAAATAAAATATTTATCTGAATGAACAAAACATTTTCTGACATTTGAAATGTAGTATATTCAAGGATACTATTTTATATATTTGAAGAATGCATGTTTAGTGTCAGGCATGGAATAAAGTTTTTTAGAAAGAATGTGCGGTACCCTACATTCTTTCCTTTTCCCTTTTCCCTTCCTGTTTCCCATTATTTTTGTTTTCTTCATATGTTTTATTCTGATTAATATTTTTTTAAAAGGGAGACACATGTAAATGAGTGTTTTGTGGAGATATTTTAATCACAAGTCCTATCCTGTCTAATTGGCAGTAATGTTTTACCAATTTTATTTTACATAAATGGTCTAGGACTGTTTTCAATCTGATATAAATCTTGGAGCCAGTGATCCTTAGCCTGCTGTTTCATACAAAGAGGTGGAAACTTTGATTAATTCCTTGTCTTGCTGCAAAGTCCAAGATAATTCTTCATTATTGGGAAGATTTAGGTGTAATGATAAATTGTCCAAACTTGTTAAGTTTCTTAAGTATAATAATTATTTATAGGCTGAATTTCCTGCAAAGTAGAATGTAAGAATTTTCTTTTTAGAAGTGAGTTTGTAGTTTTCCATCTAATTATAAACCAGCCAGGATTATAAATACTTCTGCAAAATTATTTGTAGAATATTATTGCATAATTGGGAGAATTGGATTCTTCTGATATTTTGAAAGAACAAGCTAGCTTTAGAGATGGGCATTCAACCTTAGATAATAATTTTAGGTGTTGGCTCACTTGATTAATGAGTGCGCAGTGCAAAGTAAATCAGAACTGTGGGTTACTTTTTTTAAAAAAACTTTTTTTACTTTCATGCTGCATTTGACTGTAGTGCAAGGAATAGATTTTGGACTAAATTAGCCAATTTCATTATTGATTAGTGCCTTTTGATATTGATAAAACTATTACATACAAATTCTGAAGAGACTTCAAGAAATTGTCTATAATCAGACAATTTCCTAGTTACTTGGAATATCAAAAGGAGATGTAGTCTTGTACCTCTGCTATTTAATTAATAAATATTGTTTCTCTGGTGAGAACAGAGTCCTTTTTTCCAAATTTCATTTATTGAGTGTGTGGCAATGACTGAGATACAACACTAATAAAATACATTATACACACAGATACAAGCATATATTTAAATAAGGTTTAAAGAAAGCTTTTATTTAAATTTTGTTTAAACTTTTTTCCTGTTAAAAGAAGTGAAAAGGTTTTTATGGTTGGTTTGCAGAAATTATCACTGGTTTTTGACCAATTATTGTTATGGAGTCTCACAATTCATGAAAAAGCAAAACTTTTATAATGAGATTTGACTTCATGATGTCACAAAACCAAATTAGAATAAAGAGAAAAAGCTCCCTCCTCACCTGAATAGTCTTCCAGATAAAACTAGATAGATTGATTTGGCTCATTGACTGTATCTTTTTTAAAAATAATATTTTATTTAATGTTTTAACTATAACAATAAATGATAATACAAACTAAAAAAAAAGAATAGGTGCAAAGAAGGAAAAAAAGAAAGAAAAACTAGAAAGAGAAAAGAAAAGAAAATCTAAGAATCTTGTCATCTTCATCATGACAAATATAATTTCACTTTTTACCTCCTCTGATTTAATAAATATAAATCTTAACATTCCGAATTTCAATTTTCTCTGTACATAACATCTTTTCCAGTCCATATATCCGCAAGTCCAGAAAAGACTTCCCCACACGCAAAAAATAGCACACCCATTTTAACCCTGATCCAATAAATCAACTTTATGTTCCTTCTGTTTACATAAAATACTAACCTTTAATTTATTCAAATGATTATTTCTGGTCTTAAATACCTTTAAAACTTTAACAACTAACTGTAATGACCTACTACATATTGACTTTACAGAAGATAATGTAGAAAAGATACTACAAAACCTAAACCATCCCTATCTATCGGCCCTGATAGATTATGTGCATACTTCTTAAAAAAGCTCTCCTCTACCATAGCGGAACCCCTAAGCATTATATATGAGATATCATTCAGAACCAGCTCCTTACCAAACCTATGGTCCTTAGCTACGGTCATCCCTATCTTCAAAAAAGGTGACCCCAGCCTAGTCGAAAACTACAGACCAATCTCACTGTGTTGTGTCACGTGCAAAGTCATGGAATCAATCATTAACCGATTCATCACTCTCCACTTAGAGTTAAACAACTTACTGTCCAAAAAACAATTTAGTTTCAGGAAAAAATTATCCTGCAATCTACAACTCCTACACTGCAAAAACATACGGACTACTCTACTTGACCAGGGTTAAGCTATAGACACAATTTACAGACTTCTGCAAAGCCTTTGATTCAGTGGTACACAACAAACTACTTTTAAAACTAAACTCTTACAGCATTTCCGGATCCCTCCATAAGAGGATTACTGCATTCCTGTCAAACAGGCAACAAATAGTAAAAATAGGGGGCACTATATCAAACCCTGCTCCAGTTAACAGCGGTGTCTCCCAAGGCAGCGTTCTAGGACCTACACTCTTTATATTCTATATAAATGACCTTTGCAATCACCTTATAAGCAACTGCGTTCTCTTTGCGGATGACGTAAAACTATTCAACACCACTGACAATGCTGCTATCCTTCAAAGCGACCTTGATTATGTGTCTGAAAGGTCAAACATCTGGCAACTCCAAATCTCGACCAACAAATGCTCTGTCCTGCACATTGGTAAAAAAAAAAATCAGTACACCAAATACAAAATAGGCAGATATGACCTTGTTGATGATCCTCACTCTATCAAGGACCTTGGAGTTCTCATATCAAATGACCTAAGTGCCAGAGCTCACTGTAACTGCATTGCCAAAAAGGCATTAAGAGTTGTAAATCTAATCTTACAAAGCTTCTCCTCCGGAAATATTGAATTGCTAACTAGGCCATTCAAAACTTTTACGAATACTCGAATACAGCTCATCAGTCTGGAATCCGCACTGCATATCAGACATTAATACAATTGAGCAAGTCCAGAAGTATTTCACGAGAAGAGTACTACACTCCTCTGCTCGCAACAGAATACCCTATATCACCAGGCTTGAGATTTTAGGCTTGGACAACCTTGAACTATGCCTCCTATGGTTAGACTTAAGCGCAGCACACAAAATTATCTGCTACAATGTCCTACCAGTCAATGACTACTTCAGCTTCAACCACAACAATACAAGAGCACACAAGAGATACAAACTCAATGTTAAACTGCTTCAAACTTGATTGCAGAAAGTACGACTTCAGCAACAGAGTGGTCAATGCCTGGAATGCACTACCTGATTCTGTTGTCACATCCTCTAACCCCCATTCCTTTAACCTCAATCTAACCAGCATTGACCTCACCTCATTCCTAAGAGGTCTGTAAGGGGCGTGCACAAGTGCACCATCGTGCCTACCATCTCTGTCCTTTTGTCCCCATTTACTCATACTTATTTCCTGTATTCTTAATCATGTTTACACTTATATTTATTATCTTGTAAGCAATTGACAAATAATTAAACAAAATAAATAAAGCCTGTTTTGTAAGTCCAGCAGAAAGAAATTATTCCAATTGCCCTCTTGAATTTGCAGTTTTATTTTCTTCTTAAATTTTAGAGTTTCATCTGACTTTTTAAAACATCTAGTAATAAATTCTTGTTTGTGCTGTTCTCCACAATTATATCAGATAGATTTTGTTCCAAATCTTTTTCTCCAACAGCATCTTCTGATGTAACAGCTTCTTCTGGGAACGAGGTATTGACAAAAAACACACAAAACAGCTGACATTGTTGATTCAAAGTCCTATTCCCATTCCTCAACTGTATCTCTGAAAGTCATTAAAATTCCTTTATTTGATTGTCTCCAATATTGAAAAAAATTTTTAATTTCCCATGAAAATGAATTTAATTTTGCAAAGTTAATTTTAAAATGTTAATATTCATGAAGGGCTTTTCTGAACCTTTCATCTCTTCAAAACTTTCTGTAGCCAAAACTCTGTTTTGCTTTTTGTTGTTTATTTTGAATTCTTAAAGTTTCAGTTAGTTTCTTTACAATTTCAGTTTCATTTTTTGGGTCTAAAGCAAGCATCCAAAGTTTCCAGTCCTATCATTTTGGAAAGTGTATAACTTCTTTAATGTAGTCAATAAGCAATTTTAAAGGTGGTTAGTGAAGGAAATGCAAATTTAGTGTTCTTTTGAAGGATGATTGCAACCAGAGCAAAAATGACAAATTCTCTTGCAATTACCATATAAGAAGTAATTGTAAGGACCCAATGTGAGTAATCTCAAGTCCTGTCTTTCTCCAGAGAAGTTTGAAGGAGCCAATCTGCTCAGCAGCTCCCTGTTCTTTAGCCACAATCATGTCTTCCGTCCATGATTTCTTCTCTGGAAGATTGCTCATTGACTGTATCTTTGAACTAGATTAATGAAATGCATTTGCATTTCAAACCATCTTGGCCATTTGTTAGAGGAAAGGTATACTTCCTAAGATTACATTTTTATCAAAAGTTGATCCTGTTTCAATCTAGCTTTTCAAACAACATAAATTATTTTGGCAAATAAAAATACAAGAAATGAATATTTTTTGTTGGCAACTCCGTTATAAGAATGTCTGCAGTTTTATAGAGCAATTTAGCTCAAATCTAATAGGAGTCTTTTCTTCACCATAATTATATTGGCCTGCATTTTAGGTTAATGGAGATTAATATTCCTGCCAGAGTGTGTTCTTTTCTTGCATGTAATCTAACACCAGATGGTTCTGAAAGAGCATTAAAGCTTCATGTTCATGACCTCCCAGAGGTTTTATCATTAGTACTTTAGCATAATTTAAGGAAGTTTTTTTTGCTCAGCTTCTGATCATAAATCTTCCTAATGAGACACTAAAGCCAAAAAAGCAAAATGCTTTAAAAAAAATAGTTCTAGTTTCATCAAATGTATAAGAATTCACAGCATCAGACATCATTTTAAATAGTATTAGTGGAAAATGTGGAAATTAGATAGATAGGTCAACAGTTCAGTTTAGTACAAGGAGTTAGGAAATGAAAAGGGGGAGAGAAATTATTCATCCATTCATTTTTAAGGTAGGAAGCAGAGATGCTATTTTATTAGACACTATTTTATTTAGCTTTATCTAAAATACAAAATCTCTACATGTAAAAGGCAAGAACAACTACCTTTGTACCAAATATCCTGTAGATCAGGGTGCCAAACTGGCAGTCCATGGGCCAGATGTGTCATGCACAGGCCACACACCCACCCCAGCTCCTTGAAGGGGAAAAACATCACGAAACATCACTGATGGTAGTGTGACGTGGCAAGTTTGACACCTATGCTGTAGATTGTTGGGAGGTTAAAAAAATGGCCGAAATTCAGCATCCATTGCAAGCTAAGAGTGTGCCCACACTGATCCAGTGATCATAACATCTTCAGTCTTTTCACAACTATCCAAAGAAATTGATTACATGTGAAGAATATGGCATCCTTAAATGGGCTGCAGATGGCATCTGAACTTGGTATGAAGTGCTGGGTGTAAAAATGGGTGGGGCCTTTATCAAAGGACAAAGTTTAGCTATATTTTAAATTAAATTAAATTAAATTAAATATAGTTTATACAATCCTTAAAAGTATAGCTTTCATTTTCAAAAAGATTACAAGCCACATGTGATATAGCCTAGAGTCGGGATCTTTAAACTTTCAACTTTAAGACTTGTGGACTTCAACTCCCAGAATTCCTCAGCCACCCATGTTGAGGCTGACCTCTGGCCTAAGAACCATGAGTTGTATATCCCCATCTAACACCAAGAATTCCAATAAAAAATGCTCTCCTTAAAATATTTAGAAATATACTTTATAAACAAACATGTTCAAAACATGTACTTAAACGGCACACATTTTCTTTGTAAGACTGATAAGACTGATATTAAAATGAAATAGAAAGTCTTTAGAATAATCCCAAAGGAGATGAACATCAACAAAAAATAGTCTATAATTTCTTAATCATAGCCCCTGTGTTTATTATGAGGAGAAACAACAGCCAGAGAGTTTTCAAACAGCCAGTCACAAAACACTTCTAGAGCTGGAAATAAACATTATATAATTATCTGCAATTAAATTCCTTATGTGTGTACTGTGCATGTATATTTGCAAGCATTTTAATAATACTTAGGTCTCTCACCACTTGAACTCACATCTCCTTTCTTGGCATATGTGAAAGGGTAGATTTGTCCAAGGAAGCGTGTGCCTTTGTGTTATACCAGGGTATGATACTACTTCAATTCAAGTAACAAAAGGGGAATTTTCAGAAGAATTAGATAATGTCTATGGAGTAGATTCACTTGATGTTTTTGAGCTTGTGGATCTCAAGGAATTGAAGAAAATTCTCTGTGATGTGAACTCTGCACTTGTGAACTTGATCCCATCGTTCTTGGTTACTTAACCAAGAGAAAACTGGAAATCGATTCTTTCTTACAGAATGGGAAAGTCCCAATGGCCTTAATAAGACATTGGTTTGCTTCCTCCTCAGGGCTCTTATCCTGGGTCTAGTGGAGGTGGAAAATTATCTTATTTTAACCAATCTCCACTTCCTGAAAAAGGTTGTAGAGAAAGGAGAGAGATGGTAACTAGCAAAAGATTTACAGCAGGGGTGTCAAACTCATGGCCCGTAGGTCAGATGCGTTACATGCTGGCCCGCCTCCACCTGGTTTAGCAAAGGGGAAAAAAGTTCCAACACGTCACATGACACTGCCGTGATGACATGCGTTTGACACCCATGATCTACAGGAAGCAGATTAATGTAAGGATTTGGACCATTCTATGGGATTAAGCCTGACTTATCATTCTTACTGATGGCTTGTGCTTAGATGTAAGTGGTGTAACTTTCCTTAACCTGCTAGGCTTCTAAGTAAGGTTATGGTATGGCATACTTCGTAATAATTGGTAAAGGGGAGAATAGGAGGCTTCATTTTATGGTGGATTTACTCTTTCCTAAGTGTGTGGATCCAACTGGTGGCTGCAGGGAGCACTCTAATATGGTATGGTCCAGTTTGTGGTTTCTCCATATCTTTATTTCCATATCCTATTTTTTATAAGAAGCAAATGGGAAAGGTCTTTTGTCAAAAGAGTTCAGCTATTGTCAACATGCTGATGACATCCAACTACCTATCTCAATCTTGAATGGGAGAGGTAGTAATTGTGCAAATCTAATGCTTGGAGCCTGTGAGGGCCTAAATGAGAAGAAAAAGGCCCAGATCCAACCCAAAGAAGATGGAATGGCGAATCAGAAGATAACAGATTTTAGAAACGCTCTTGGCTCTTCATCAAGTTACAATGTCCCAGAGATAATAATTCAATTCTCCTAGCAAGGTTTTCAGATAAAGGGACAAGATAGAGAACTGCCCCAGATCCAGAACTTTTTGTATACATATCTTCCTGGTGCTCCCCCTGAGGTAGAAGCAGACCAATGCATTTTAAGGCAATTGGGACCACCCCATTTTGCAAGAAGGGATCAATTACAATCAGAATCCAACTCCCTGTTTTCTCCTGGTGGCTTTAATTAACCAGGAATGATGGGGTCAAGTTCATAAATGCAGAGCTCACATCATAGAGGACTCTATTCAATTCCTTGAGATATACAAGTTCAAAACCATCCTCAGTGAATCTTCTCTATAGACATTATCTATTTGTTCTGTAAGAATCAGAACTACTCTTGTTGCTTGAGTTGAGCTAGCATCAACTGAAGCCCTGCCTTGGAGAAGTCTGCCCTGTGACATGTGTCATAAAGGAAAGGAAAGCATGATAATACAGCTATTAGCATAATACAATGTATAAGTAAAAACAGAAGTAAAGGAAATAAGATCAGACCCACTTTGGAAGAGCTACAAGATCTTCAACGTCGCTTGTGGCTAATTTTAACTGGATTTATTTGAAAGTAAATCCAATTAAAATCAACGTGGCCTCTTTCCAACTGGATTTAAGACCAGATATGAACATTAACTGAAGAGTTATACTGCAGAATAACTTCACTTGAAAGCCTCTTTTATAGCACGTACACACTTACACCCTAAAATAATGGGCTGTTGGCATTATCATTTGGACTCCAGAAATAGTTTATAGCCTGAAAAATCTGCAACAATTGTAGCACGATATCCAGATGTTTTCACCCACAACAAAGTGCTGATGTTTTGGGCTATCACTTTTCAATCACAGACTGCAATGTTTTATTTTCATAGAAATGCAATTGTATCTGCAGCTAATCATGTCCTTAGAATTGGAAATATGCTCTGGAATGGAGCTTTGTTTGTGTTATATGTTGTGACATCATTCACTGCAAATGAAGCCACATGCACTTCATCATTCCCACTCCATTTTGTGCCTGAAGTTATGTTGGGTGAAGGCCTAGCATCCTGTTTCCTAAGTTTTCTTCAGCCGTCAACATGTCTCATATTTTTTCTAAATCCTTTGGCCACTATTTTTTTTAGGTTGGATAGGAAGTAGCAATCCATGTGATCTGTGAACCTACTTACCTTTTTTTTGGTCCTTGGATGAGAAGAACCCAGTAACATTTTTACATGTTTCCTTGGCTTCCCATAGCCAGAAAATCAAATTGTTTAAAGTTTTGTTCTATCAGCCAATTTACAACTTTCCAGTGGATCATTTTGGGCAGCACTGTTTATGTTATTTGCACACCCCAAGTTTCAGAGGGCTGAAGAAATGAGGCAAAATAGAATATGGTCATCTAATAATGAATTTCTGCATAGTAAGCCCCATTCTTCACCTATGAAAAGTTCACCAAAGTTTTCTTCGCTTTGGGGGAAGGGGAGAGGGAAAGTAGAAAAGAACAACTCAAAGCATAGAATACAATTTTGGCAGAACACTAATTGAAAAAGCCACTTTCTTGCACACTTGGATGAGTTTATATCTTTCCTTGGGACTTTAGCTGGACTTTCCCCAAAGACACGTCTCTAGCATTTACCTGGACAAGTTATGGGGTGTGAATTACATTTTCTTTTGAGTTGATTTTTAGGAACATTTAATAAAATTCACAAATGTTTTCATAAATGGGATAGAATTATCTCTGCAGCTATTGTCCACAAAACTGAGATGAATGCATTTAAGGAATTGACTGGAGCAGCCCACTTGTTCTTTGCTCTGCACAGCTATGCTATCCTTATTCTTATTTATGAGGTGGCAATAACTCTTGCCTTTGGACTCACAAATATATTAACAGAATAATAGAGTCAGAAGAGACCTTGGAGGTCTTCTAGTCCAACCCCCCGCTCAGGTTCTTAAAAATCTTCCAGTGATGGAACACCCACTGCTAGGTTGGTAGAAGTTGGGACAAGTAACAGAAGCTCACTCTGTTACACAGTGCTAGGGATACAAACTGCTGAACTGCCAAATTAGTTCATTACACATGTTCAAAAGGAAGAAGTGTTTCTTTATATCTTGAGCCTAAAACTGCTTTCCAGATATTGCATTTCATTTGATAGTTTGCTCCCAAATACGAATGCACAAGATTATATCTTGGTCATGTTATATACTATATTTCATTTCTTCAAACAATGAGAAGTTTCAGAGGTGTTGTACCTAAATGGGCTTTGAAATGAGGCCACCAAATGCTTATTAATTCTTTGTATTAAAGTACATTTTTGTGTACAAGTTGTACAAGTGTACAAATTAAAGATAGATAGAAGCATAAGTTGAGAAATTCCAACATAGTCCTAAAATTCTTTGATACCTTCCAACCATAACCATCAGATTACTGAGGAATCAGTTTGCACCCAGAGATTAATTCTCTGATTATATCTTGATTTTTCTCTAATGTAGCTTGTAATCCAGCCCATTTCTTCTCTTTTATATAGCCACCTACCTAGCAGATGAAGAAAATAAGGATGAGTGATCTTTTCCCATCCTTCAGTGATTCTTCCTTAGTTCCTGCCAAAACACTTCACCTGAATATGATAAGCTATCAACCACTTTTGTCAAACCTTAAGAGGGATTGCCCCAAGGCGACCCATGGAGACAGAAATTTAATAAGAGAAGCTTGCTTGAATTTATCTTCATTTTTCAACCAATTTCTTTTTCTAAGGCTAATGGCAAGGTCTCTCAAACCTCTGTGAAGAACTGATAAGGAAGGGGGAGGGAAAGCTCTCAGTAAACTATTGTAGGAGGTCTATGTACTCAGGTACAATTTAAAAATATTCCTTAACCTCCATTGTATCCAGTATCCAGAGTCATCTTCTCTCTAGCAAAAGGGATCCTGATATTTTCTTTGTATGTACAGCTTTAATGAGGGCTGGCTTCTGGAGCACTGAATCCAAACTCAAACAGTACTTTCAAATAAGATGTTTGAAAATCAACAACCTGGAAAGATTCCAGCAAAACAGTTAACAGAAATATTTCAAACTCCGGAAGGAACTGCCAGGACCTTTAGAAACTCAAATCTATTTAGTTTATATCTGGCTGTCTGATTAGAAAGCCTATTCGGAGAACAGAGAACAAGCTGATAGGGCAATTTCTCATTAAACTCATTTAAACACAGCCTGAAACCAGACACAAATTACACAAAGAATCTGGAATCATTGGGAAAGTCAGTCATAGCCGTACAAAGGATTCATCATAAATTAGGGCCAATTTCTATTATTTAGAGCCTGAGATTATCACCAAAAAGATAATTTCCTGGCATTGCTTTTTTTTATTGGATAGCAAAAGCGTTGGAAATCATCAATAAAATATTCGTTTAATCACCACTCCCACTGGTACCAAATACTTAATTTAAAGGTGTGGTGAATTGAACTGCTTTCCACTAGAAGTATTTTCACAGCTAGGATGATGCTGTTGTATCTGTTCCAAAAGATTGCTTCTATCTTTGAACACCCTTAATGAAGCGGTAGGATATTCAATAAGACTGGGCAGTATGATTTGCATCCAACTTCTCTATGTCTTCTTCCAAGCAGGGTGGAGACACATTCCAGGCACAATCTCAACCCTTGCAGGCATCTCTTGGATTGCATCCCCAAATAGCTGTGAAATAGTAGAATCAACCCCTCCCCCCCCCGCAAATTAAAAATCCAGCAAATGCTTGATTTAGTGAATAAATAGGATGGAAGGAGGTCACTAAAACTGACTAACCATTAAATGGTGAATGGGATAGATAAAATGAATGTAATATATTAAAATGTACCTAATGTATGAACTTTTTCCAAACCTTGTTACCACATGATGGACATCCAATACAGTGAAGTGTTTTGTTGCCTTAAAGTGGGGATTTCCTGTAGGAGCTAGAAGGGATAGCAATAGGAATAGCACTTAGACTTATACACCACTTTACAGTGCTTTACAGCCCTCTCTAAGTGGTTTACAGAGTCAGCATAATGCCCCCAACCATCTGGATCCTCGTTTTACCCACCTCAGAAGGATAGAAGTCCGAGTCAACCTTGAGCCTGGTGAGGTTTGAATTGCCAAACTGCAGGCAGCCAGCAGGTAGCAGAAGTAGCTGCAGCACTGCACTCTAACTACTGCACTACCATGGCTTTTGTGCCACCATGGATATTAAAAGTTGTCTGATTCAAATCCCCTGCTCATTTCAAGAATACATTAAATCAAGGGTCTTCAAACTTGGCAAGTTTAAGACTTGTGGAATTCAACTCCCAGAATTCCTGAGCTAACATGACTGCAGGAAGAATTCTGGGAGTTGAAGTCCACGAGTCTTAAACCTGTCAAGTTTGAAGACCCCTGCATGAAATCATCTTCATCTTGAGGTGGCATTGCCATCAGTCATGATTTGATCATCTTTAGACAAAGGAATTCAGTGGGGTTCTAACCAACATGTTGTTCTACTTCACAGTTCTTATTTGTCAAATTGGGGATTTGGTAGCATAGAGGCTTAATTGCACTGGAACTGCCAGCCAGAAATAGTCTGCAATCCAGCCATTTGAGTACAGCTTTGTGACACAGAGTGAGCGCCTGTCACTTGATCCCTAGCTCCTGCCCACCTAACAGTTCAAAAGCAGGCAATATTGTAAGTAGGTAAATGGGTATCATTTTGATGGGGTGGAGGGAACTAGTTGCATTCATGTCTGTGGAAGCCAGCACTGGACCTGGCCAGATGCAAGGCATTGTGACACAAGGTGAAAAAAGGTGAGACTGGTGAAGGAACCCAGAAGAGCCAGCAAGCCGAGAACCACTAGTTAGTTTAGTCCCCCCCTTTCCCATGGTGCACCAAGGATAAGCGCGCAAATGAACAGAATGAACTAGCAATCTAGGCTGTCAGGACTACATTGTGTCTAACATGTATAGCTTTCCTTAACATTGTATACGGTAAGTAAGTAAGTAAGTAAGTAAGTAAGTAAGTAAGTAAATGCTTCTTAATATTCAGAATCTCCTTTCTCTTAATTTACTAAATGCATTATACATTTTAATGGGACCGATTCAACAGAATTTTACAGTTCATTTATTTCAGATAAAAAAATCAGGGTTTTTGGATTAACATTGTTTGCTACTAGTCTATCACGTTTACCATTAAATGTTCACCTTGTTCATTCCATTTGTCCATTGATGTGGAGTTGCTCTGATCATTACTCTCAAAGGGTTCATATTTTGCTTTTTTCATTTTATATTTGAGTCTATGGGCTTATTGTATCTTCAGTCTAGGGTGCATGAAAATATTCATGAAATCCTATGGCAGCTGGGTTTTAAAGATCACTGAATTCAATATTTTGCCCATTAGACCCAAATTGTTTTACAGGAATCAGACCTGATAGTTTTATCTCATGAGGCCAATTATACAACTGCCCTACTGCAGGGGTCTCCAACCTTGGCAACTTTAAGACAGCTTTGCTGGCTGAGGAACTCTGGGAGTTGAAGTCCACAAGTCTTAAAGTTGCCAAGGTTGGAGACCCCTGCTCTACTGAATAGTGGTCATACTTTATGCAGAGGGAAAGAACCAGGTTTACCATTTGAATGCCTGCACTTTCCACTTACTTATCCAGTTAGCTATTGACAGAGTAGTGCTTGATGTGGTAAAATAACACCTTACATAGTTTGATAGCCTTGCTACATGTGTAAGCTGTTAACTATGAATTCATTACAGCTGTTGCCGTACAGCAATATTATAGGCAATAATTAACAAGAGAGGAGAAACTTTCCATGGGGAAAGGCCCTATAAGGTCTCTTTTTCCAGTGGAAGGATAGGAAACATAACACATAAAACAGGTTGGGATAGATTGAGAGGGAACTCTATCTGAGTGTGCTATTTTAATCTATTTTATGTGTTACATTTGTATATTTCCAACAGAAAAGGAGACCTTTCTAGGGCCTTTCTCCATGGATGAGTTATTCTCTACTTGTCATTGATTTAGAAGAAAACTACACTGGCATGAAATTTGTTTCCCTAATTGCCAATTTCTGTCCTGCCTTAATTGCCACTCTTCTCAGTCAGCTAAATTACATCCAAGGTAATAGCGGCAAAGCTTAAGAGAGGTTGCCCTTACCCATTCCTAAGAGGTGTGTAAGGGGCGTGCATAAGCACACCAATGTGCCTATCATCCCTGTCTTAATGTTCCCTTTTATTTGTATCTATTTCATGTATTAATAATCATGTTTATACATATACATATACATTTATGGTATTCAGCTTTGTTCGGGTATTTTCCCACGTCATTACAGTTGTGCTTTTAAAGTTGTAGCAACGTTTCAACAGAATCTCATCTGCCATCATCAGGCCTCTGTATTACAGACGAACACAATACAGAAGCCTGATGATGGCAAAGGTTGCTACAACTTTAAAAGCACAACTATAATGACATGGGAAAATACCTGAACAAAGCTGATGCATGATGCACAGGGGACTTCATATATGCCTTGGTTTTCCAGGTCAATTTTATCTTTGGGGTTTCTTAGGATGGCTGCTATTTTTCTGTCTGTTTTGAAGGCAGTCTTGATGTGATGCTTGTGTAGTAACCCCAAAGATAAAATTGACCTGGAAAACCAAGGCATATATGAAGTCCCCTGTGCATCATGCCCGGCCACATACATTGGACAGACCAATAGAAGAATAAGTACCCGCCTGGATGAACACAAAAATGCAGTAAAAAAGCTGGAACACACTTCTTCACTAGTCCAACACATGAAAGCCACAGGTCATAGCATCGACTTCAATGGCACCAAAACCCTAACCACTATAGAAAACTCCAGCCACAGAATTATCAGAGAAGCCATAGAGATTGAAAAAAGACCTGAAAGAATGAATAGAAAAGATGATTCCACCAGACTGACAATTATTTGGAAGCCTGCACTCACAAACAAAAAAATCTCCACACCAGAAGTCAGCCAAACACCTGGGCACAAACAGATTCTCCCTGATACCTCCAGTTCAAACACACCCCAACCAGGCACCCAGATGAAACCTAGCTTCCTAATAAATGATAGCCATCCATTTACTCGAAGCCAAGCTGCACTAAAAGCCTCCAATACAGGAACACAATGTTGCCAGCCAATCAAGACAAAAAAAGCCACAAAACAGACAGAAGATATTAGAAACATCAATCAAGCAGAACACAGCAAACTCTAAGACCAATAAACACAGACCAAGACTCCCAACCAATCAGGATGAAGAAAAAAACCATTCTGGCACAGCAGCAAGCTAGCCCCAAATTTAAAACTGAAATGGCTATGAAAGTCTGACTCACAGATGAACACAATACAGAAGCCTGATGATGGCAGATAAGATTCTGCCGAAACGTTGCTACAACTTTAAAAGCACAACTATAATTATGTGGGAAAATACCCGAACAAAGCTGAATACCATACATGTAAGTACCCGGGAAAACTTAAGAAAGCAAATATCTATCTATCTATCTATCTATCTATCTATCTATCTATCTATCTATCTATCTATCTATCTATCATCAAATGCACGCTTGACAAAATATAAATAAACAAATAAATAAATAAATATACATACATACATACATACATACATACATACATACTGCTGTTGGGTAAGGCAGCACATTACTGGATTAGTTGTGATGACCCATCAGCTGAGGATAAAATTGTGGGGACATGGAAAATATATATATTGCTCAATGTTTGTGTAATGCTTAAGTACATGCTTAAGTGAGGAAAGGACCCTTAGTGTCTCACCAACCTTGAGAAATAGTGTCTGTCTATCTGTCTGTCTGTGTGTGTGTGTGTGTGTGTGTGAGAGAGAGAGAGAGAGAGAGAGAGAGAGAGAGAGAGAGAGAGAGAGAGAGAGAGAGAGAGAGAGAGAGATATTCAGGTCAGATATATGGTTAATCAATGACAAGTAGACTGCAAGTGATACTCTCAATGCAATAGAGATAAATTCTCCAGTCATTAAGTTTGATTAAAGACAATTTTCCTTCAAAATTTCAGTGGAGGTGAGAATTGTGATGAAATTCTCATGGGCGGTGTTTGATGTTCTTGCATTTAAATTGCAAATTATAAAGATGCCTAAGGGTGTAGGTCAATGGTTCTCAACCTTCCTAATGCTGAGACCCTTTCATATGGTTCCTCATGTTGTGGTGACCCCCGACCATAAAATTATGGCTCGGTTCCTAAGACCATCGAAAATATGTGTTTTCCTATTGTCTTAGGCGACCCCTTTGAAAGTGTCATTCGGCCCAAAAGGGGTCACGACCCACAGGTTGAGAACCACTGGTGTAGGTGAATGTTCTGGTTGTTGTTGTATTGTTATCTCCCCAATCCCCTTACTTTCCAATGCTTCATTTCAATCCTAAGGGAAGCATTCATAAGGGAAGGCTTTCAATTGGATTTCCTTAATTCGGCAAGTGTGGGCCACCAAGGAAGTGGCAGAAGGGTAGAAGGGATAGAAGGAGATGAAGCAGGAAATAACACTACTAAGAGAGAGAATCTTCTACCATTTGCCTCAATAAACAATACCACCAGTGGAAATTCAGAATAAATTATCTCCCACTCTGAAAATGAAACAAAAACACAGAGGCTTCTTTTGAAAAGAAAGATCTTCAAGAAATTTTAAAGCAGGTTTCGGTAAGGTAGTAAATCAAGACAGGAGATTAAAAAAAAAAACACTCATTTGACCCCTAAAGTGTTCCGCACTTCTGACAGAGGCTTTGCAAGCAAAGGTGCCTGCTTTTCCAAACCTGGATAAATTACCCAACATTCAGTAAAACTGTTTTTTCTTTGAGTAACAACTCATAAACCCACAACAGGTACATTTAAATTGTCTTAAAGATTGCCCTATATACTAAAATATATTTGAAAATCTCGCAAAATATTCTTATTGGGTGGAAAATCAATGAAATTACCAATGGTTTTTTTAAAAATATGACATAAACATCATTTGGTGATATTGTTTTTATAATACAGGTAGTTCTCAAGTTACTACCACTTGTTCAGTGACTGTTCAAAGATACACCAGGGCTGAAGGGACTTACAACTGCTCCTTGAAGTTCAGAATACTTTCTGATAAGCAGTTTTCAGTAATGAACAAAAAAACGTACTTGTAAAACAGTAGCGAAAAGGGCAGAGGGTGCCAAGGGGTAAAGACAGAGGGTTAATTCTTGCGATGAAAAGATCTTCAATTGAAAAATTGAAACTAATCAAGGAAAGAACCAACCTAGAAATAAGGAGACATTTCCTGGCAGCTAAAAACAATTATTCAGTGGAATAGCTTGCCTCCAGAAGTTGTGGATGCTCCATCACTGGACATTTTTAAGAAGAGATTGGCAACCACTTGTCTGAAATGGTCTCCTGCTTGAGCAGGGGGGCTGGATAAGAAGACCTCCAAGTTTTGGTCTACCTCTGTTTTTCCCATTAATTCCTCACTATGAAGCAATTTTATGCATAATGTGTGACTACAAAGGCTAATTTTACTCCAATGATTTTAGAAAAATAAAAGACATTTTAATCTTTAAAAATGTTTAACTGTTGGCATGGATAATTTTGAGGGCAACCTTGTTCCCTGCTTCATTCAGGAAGCGACCTTGAGACATACATACATCATCAAGGATGGAAGCCAAGACTGGGACATAACCTTTTCCATCATTATCATTAGATAGACTCCACCTTTTTTATGCCTGATTGGTGGTTGCAACATCTTGTTGCTGCAAGACTGCAAAAACTAAGCTATTTCCCTGCTGCTTATTTGAAATGGCGAATAGCCATAGAATCACTGCAAGTATTACATTACAGAAACCAAACTACAGGGCCTTTTTCTGATATTCTAGTTGGCACCTATGTTATAGCATAACCAATTTATTGCTGCTTGTAGCTGGGAAAATATATTTTGCAATAGATCCAATTTAGGATTACCTCTGGACATTAGGGAAGAGCAGGACATTATAGTATGCTGTCTAGCACTACAAAATGTACCTTCCTCCATTGCTGTGCCAAGCTTACAGGTGGCAAGTAAATTAAGGTTGTACAATTTTGAATGGGCAGGAATGCCCTTTTAGTTGAAAAGACTCTGCTGAAGCTAACATTTCCTGCCACAGGAAACACATGGGAGAAAATCTTCATCATGTAGATCATCATGTAGCATAATTGCTAGGAGACTACTGAGGGAAATGGTACTTTTGGGAGATATATTCACAGCCTCCCAAGATTCAAGATGGAAATTTTCACCAACAGTTTTTCCATTCAAATTTAGATCTTCCCTCAAGATTCTTCAAACCTGAGAGTGTCAAATTGCTAGCCAACAAGTATAAAATGATTCAGATAATCAGCCAAGCAATTAAATTGACTGTTCAAATTATTCAGCTACCTGGTAAATCAACCAATTTTAATGGGTGCAAAAAAATTGACTTAAAAGACAAACTAATGATGATGGACAGTTCAATCATACTTCAAGCTGGCAGTGAAGATATTGCTGTTGTGGTTATCTTCTGCCTTTTGGGATAAATCATCAACAGTAAAAGAATAGAAAAGACAGGCTTCCCAGCTCCCCTCAGATAGCAATATTTAAGGCAAGGAAGTAGGACCATGTCCACCCTATCTTATTTGGTAAGATGGGTAGATGTGCTTAGGGAAAAAGAGGTCCTGCAGACATCCTGACCCTGTGCCATATAAGGCTTTGAAGATGATAACCAGAATCTTGAATTGCACTTGGAAAGAAGAAACTCAAAACCAGGGCAGCTCATGCAACAAAAGTGTTAGAGGAGCAACACCTAGGGGCCCCATTATTTTGTGTGCTGCTGCATACTGGACCAGTTGAAGTTTCTGGTGGTCTTCAAGGAAAGCTCCATGTTGAGCACATTGCAAATTAGTCTTTAAAGAAGCAGGATAGGAAGAGTATTCATGCCTTTGAAGTTTGGTGTTGGAGAACATTCTGTCAGAGTATATTCATTAACTGGCAGAGACATGATTAACAAAGTCAGCAAGTGAGTAATCATGGCAACAAACCAGCCAATGGGAGATGACAGCCTGTATGTGATTTGGCTCTGTGTGGTTTGTTGAGAACTGAAACTGAAACTAGAGTTCTGCTCTGAGCTGCTGCTGCTGCTTGTGTTTTTGCTCATGTTATGTTGAAAGAATCTACAAATGGTATTGTAAACTTTACTCATTTTATTATGTTTATCAAGAAGTTATTGATCCTGCTGAGTCAGTCATCTCTGTGTTTTCTGGATTTGAATTTTGCTGCAAACTCTAATACACTCCAATGGATAGTCAAGAAAACAAACTGATGGATCATCAAACCAACCAACCAACTCAGAGTTCTGACTTGAGGTACAAATGACCAGACTCAAATGATCCTACTCTGAATGTATTTTATTGTTTTGAGTTTTCTTCAGCTCCAAAGTGTTCTGGTCAATGCCATCACATTCTGTGGAGATTCTCAGTCATTCAAGTCACAGTTGTCTCAAAGGTGCTTTTTCAAAAGGCAACTGGACTGTTTTTTTTTTCTTTTGAGGAAGATCTTCGATGTTCCATCCAAGAAGCTTCACTGATTCTAGCAGGAAAGTGAGGATGAGGGAAGAATTAGTTCTGAGGTCAGAATTAATCCTTCCATCATCCCCACCATCCTGCCAGAATTGACAATACTTCTTGGATGAGAAGCAAAATGTCTTCCTCAAAATAAAAACAGTCAGAAAGAAGTTTCTCCTGCTCTCTTGAGAGTCCCCTTCATCTATCACTGACAAATCTGCCTTTCTTTGCCAAATGAAAGGGCCATTCCAGAAAACTTTGGGATATGTCATTTGTCATCTCCTTTCTATCTAGAAGTGCTTGTAATTATATGGCAAAGTTTTGTGGAATGGACCTTTCATTAGGCAAAGAAATGCAGAACCATCAATGGATGGTTAGATGAAGAGGACTCTCAAGGGGGCAGCAGAAACTTCTTTGCCAGTGGAGGACAGAACTGTATTTAGATCAAGGGTGGGCCACTATGGCTCTTTTATGACCCATGGACCTCAATTCCCAGAATTCATGAGCCAGCATTGCTCAGTATGGCTAGCTCAGGAATTCTGGGAGTTGAAGTCCACAGATTGTTAAGGGGCCATAGCTGCCCTCTCTCAGTTTAGAATCTCTGCCCTCAAGTAAGATGAAATAAGATCCAATTACTGCCACAGTCACCTTTATTGAACTCAGTGAGGACCTGCCATCTTATCTTTTGTCTCTACAATAATATACTGTGACTAATCTTACCATCTTTCCTAAATTTTCCCCATCCACAGAAACAATTTTTGAGGGGAGGAGAGTAGCTAGGAAACGTTGGAGATAAGAGAAAAACAAGGAAACTATTCCATGAGGAAGAACTCTGTCCTGTCACAGAAATAGAGCATTAATATGCATTTCATTGTGGCTTTGCTGTATTTTGCATGCAACAAATTACAAATAAAATACATATTTGATTCTGGTTTTCTATCCCAAGCCAAAGGAACAAGTTAGCCCTTCAATATGTTATTCCTTATATGAGAATTTTGACTGTGCCAGGGCATTGTACACAAAGGCTGTACTCAGAGAGCCTTAAATGTGTTCATTGTTTGGTGTGCAAAAGCTGTTGGCAACCCATTGTGAACCTATGAATAGTTGAAAAATCTTGGAAAATAATTTTAGAAACAGCCATGTCCTCACTAAAGCAAGACATTCAAACCACAAATTTAACGTCTCCTGCAGATGGCTCCCATTTGTTTACTTACCACACTTGTTGACCATTTAAGCCCTAAATAGTTTGCAATAAAGTTACAGGAAAATGATCCTAAAAGCAACTATGCCCTTAGTAAAACAAGAGGAAAACAAACCGCAACTATGTTCTACTGAACAAACTACAAAGGAAGAAAGCTAAACCAAAGGCTCCCAATAAAATGTTTGAATCCTCACAAACAAAATGAAGGAGAGGAGAAAGAAGGGGAAACTTTCTTTAGAAATGTTCATGGATGCTTCAGTTCCATATCAATTGCAGTCAGTTCTAGGAGGGTCATTTCTTATCATCACCCCGATGTTAAGGAACCTAAGAACCCCTGCTGCTTAATTTATTGGGCCTGCTGATTATTTAATAGCAAGACGCCAATTCTGGAATATGCCAGATTGTAACTTCAGACAGGTTCTGTATGAAATACATGGTCTTCCACAAAGACGAGGGAGTCAAGCTATTCTCCAAAGCACCTGAGGGCAGGACAAGAAGCAATGGGTAGAAATTAATCAAGGAGAGAAGCAACTTAGAACTAAGGAGAAATTTCCTGACAGTTAGAACAATTAATCAGTGGAACAACTTTGCCTGCAGAAGTTGTGAATGGTCCAACCCTGGAAGTTTTAAAGAAGAGATTGGATAACCATTCATCTGAAATGCTATAGGGTTTCCTGCCAGGAGGTTGGACTAGAAGACCTCCAAGGTCCCCTCCAACTCTGTTATTCTGTTCTATTCTATTTTAAATGGAGAGAGAATGAAGAAACAAACAGCAAGGATCAAGGTGTATTCCAACTCCTCTAGTTTAAGGAGATTGGCGTGTAACAAGACCAGGTGTTTCCATTTTCCAACCATAACAGTCCAAACTCAGATTCATATTTTTACTCATTCCCTGGCAGTGGGCAAGATGGATGGCATCAGTATTGGGATTCAATTTTTTTTTACTACCGGTTCTGTGGGTGTGGCTTGGTGGGTGTGGCATGGCTTGGTGGGTGTGGCAGGGGAAGGATACTGTAAAATCCCCATTCCTTCCCCACCCCATTAACCTCCTTTCCAGCTCCGTTCTCCTGTGCAGGGCAACAAAAGAAGACCCAGCCGATCAGCTGGGACTCAGGAGGCAAAAAATAGATGGGGACAGGGCCAGTTGGAGGTTCTCCGGACTACTCAAAATTTCTACTACCGGTTCTCCAGAACTGGTCAGAACCTGCTAAATACCACCTCTGGATGGCATACTCATACTTGTATTACTGTGATGGGCTGTGCATATTTCAGTCAGCCCATTTTGCTAGACAAGTGTGGCAAAATGCACTTTGTGACACTAGTTGTAGAAATTTCATTCATTCCATGTATAAATCCTACAAGTAGCCATTTGAAAATTTAATTGCATGGTTGGCAAAGTAGGCAGAATTGGCTGGAATTTTCTTTTTCCATTTTAGGAAGGAAAAGATGAGGTTATCTCTGGGTTTTTTTTAAAAAAACACCATGGATTAAACATTATTTTAAACAATCATTCTTGTGTATTTCTCAGTTCAAAATGGTGAGAAACAATAAGTTTTTCTGAAGCAATTACGTCAGTGTAAACCATGCTGTCATCAGAGTGGGTGTTAGAAATAGTAAGAGACCTCTCTGGAATGATATTAAAAAGGACATATTAAGAGGGGATAAACTGCATTTATCATTATTGGGTAGAATTTTTGTAATTAAGACGAATGTCTTACCAAATATGCTTTTTTTGTTGTTGGTTCAGATGTTGCCAATACTTGCAACTGATACTCCATTTAAACAGTGGCAAATGGATATTTTTAAGTTTATATGGCAGTGGGGGGGGGACCCCAAAATCAGTTACAAAGTACTGCAAAATGTTAACGAAAGATGGGATTTGGGTTTACCAGATTTGAAACTGTATTTTGATGCTTGTTGTTTGGTCTGGCTAAAAGAGTGGGTGAACCTCCAGAATAAGAGGACACTTGATTTAAAAGGTCATGAATTAACATTTGGATGGCACGGTTATTTATGGTATGACAAGATGAAAGAAAATCTTGATATCAATAACCACTTTGTTAGACCTGTCATTTTAGAGTTTGTAATAAATATAAAGCAATGTTTTCTATGAAGCATTTTCAGTGTCCCCCCAGGAAGCTCTTTTGAAGAAAAGAAATGGTGGCGAAGCCGCATTGGTAGATTTATGGTAAAATAATATCTGTTAATTTTGTTGATCCTAGGAAGAGCTAGAATCAGAAGGCTATGTCTGCCACTGGTTTATATACTTAAAACTGAAAGAAATTTAAATTAGAGAAAAATAGTTTGATTTTGTTAAATGAATTGGAAATCCTACTGTGTGGTAGTGATGAACATATTATTGCTAAGGTCTATAAAATGTTATTGAATTTAAATTTGGAAAGTGAATATGTAAAACATATGATTCAGTGGGCAAGGAACTTTGAATATAATGTAAAGTTTGAACAATGGGAGAATATGTGGACAAAAATTTTAAAATTTACACTGAATTACAGTTTAAAAGAAAAAATGTATAAGATGATGTATTGGTGGTATTTAACATCAGATATCAAGAATATATAAAGGAATTTCATATGAATGTAAAGAATGGACTTTCTATCATTTATGGTAAACATGTAGTGAAGCAAAAAATCACTGGATGAGTATTCATATTCTAATACAGAAATTTCTTAAAAATAAAACCAGAAACTTTTCTTTGGGGTTTAATGGGAAAAGACTTGGAAAAAAAATGGAACTTTGATGTTATATATGTTGATGGCAGCAAGATTTATGCACAAAAGTGGAAGGACTCTTCAATCCCCACAATGGATGAATGGTTACAAAAGGTGATGGAGTTAGCAGAGATGGCTAAATTGACTGCTTAAAAAAAGAAAAAAAACCACAAGTACTTTTGTTTCTACTTGGAAACCGCTTCTGGACTTTGTGCTTGAGGTGGGAAAAAAATGTAACTTTGATTTTGGGTTTTACTGATTAGATAGATCTGCTGTTGTAGAAATGGCTAGTTTATACTATTACGTAAAAGTAAAAAAACTGAGGTTCAATGTTACTTCTTATTCTACTGCACCAAAGGGAGTCGGAAGTCAATGCCTTTTCTTTCTTTTTCCCTTCTTCTCTACATTTTTCTCTTCCTTTTCCCTTCCCCATTTTTCCTTTTATTTGCTTTTGTAATTTTGTATTTTATATTATGAACTAATAATATAATTGACATGGAGAAAAGAACTAGTAAGAGACGTGCCATCTTAACAAACCCAGAAACTATGGTATGTTTTTTCTTTCATTGCATTTGCTTCCTCTCTCAAGGTTAAGATAGCCCCAACTCTTTAGAAGGCTCTGGAAAGACCTGGCTCATTCCTCAAATACTGGGTCAGGATGCTGTGAGCAATGATTATAAGGTAGAGTTTCTTGCTCCCAGTGTTATATATGGTTGGATGTCACTTTTTAATGGTTTATATATTTTCAAATGTTTTAACTGCCCAGAGTCTCATTAAGAAAAGAATGAATGAACAAAAGAATGAACGAATAAACGAATACTTTGAGGTCCATAGAACACATAGGCCCATGGGTGTCAAACTCGATTATATGACGTGATGTATCATGAGGTATTGTGATGGTTTTTGCCTTTGCAGAGCCAAAGTGGGATGTGGCCTGCACGTGACACATCCAGCCCATGGACCGCCAGTTTGACACCCCGGACATAGGCCGTACATTGCTCACATCTACCGGTAGTCCTTGACTTACAACAGTTTGTTTAGAATTGAGTAGAATAGAATAGAATGGAATGGAATGGAGTGGAGTGGAGTGGAGTGGAATGGAATGGAATGGAATAGAATAGAATAGAATAGAATAATAGAATAGAATAGAATAGAATAGAATAGAATAGAATAGAATAGAATAGAAATTCTTTATTGGCCAAGTGTGATTGGACACACAAGGAATTTAGAGATAATTTGAAGTTACAATGACACTGAAAAAAAGTGACATATGACCATTTTCTACACTTACAACCATTGCAGCATCCCCATGGTCATGTGATCAAAAATCAGACCCTTGACAACTGTCTCATATTTATGACGGGTGCAGTATCCTGGGGTCATGTGATCACATTTGCGACTTCTGACAAACAAAGTTAGTGGGGAAGCCAGATTCACTTAACAACCGTGTAGCTAATTGAACAACTGCAGTGATTCACTTAACAACTGCAGCAAGAAAGGTCATAAAATGGGACAACACTCACTTAACAAATGTTTCACTTAGCAACAAAAATTTTGGGCTCAATTGTGATAGTAACTTGAAGACTAACTATATTTTGGGTTTGGGTTTTTTTGTAGGGCCATCAAGTCAGGTTTTTTTGGTTTTTGTTTTGTTTTTTGGATTTTGTTTTTTGGATTTTTTTTTTTGAATCTCATCTAACACAGCAGTAGACTAGCACCAAATTTAAAACAGAAATGGCTGTGAAAGCCTGACTCACGGACGAACACAATACACAAGCCTGATGATGGCATATGAGATTCTGCCGAAACGCCGCTACAATTTTAAAAGGACAACTATAATGACATGGGAAAATACCCGAACAAAGCTGAATACCATACATATAGATACGCGCAAAAACTTAAGAAAATATACATATATATATGTGTGTGTGTGTGTGTGTGTGTGTGTGTGTGTGTGTGTCATTCGGCTTTGTTTGGGTATTTTCCCACGTCATTGTGTAAGTACCCGTGAAAACTTAAGATAGATAGATAGATAGATAGATAGATAGATAGATAGATAGATAGATAGATAGATCCCAAATTTTGGTGACACATTTGTCTCTTCTCACCATGCACAATCATTTAACATACAGGTGAAACTCAAAAAATTAGAATATTGTGAAAAAGTTCATTATTTCAGTAATGCAACTTAAGAGGTTAACCGAATAGATGAGATAGATTCATTACATGCAAAGCAAGATAGTTCAAGCCATGATTTGTCATAATCGAGAATCTACAATCTCAGAAAATTAGAATATTGTGAAAAGGTTCAATATTCTAGCCTCAAAGTGTCCCACTCTAATCAGCTAATTAAGCCATAACACCTGCAAAGGGTTCCTGAGTCTTTAAAGGGTCTCTTAGTCAGGTTCAGTAGGAATCACAATCATGGGAAAGACTGCTGACGTGGCAGTTGTGCAGAAAACCATCATTGACACCCTCCATAAGGAGGGAAAGCCTCAAAAGGTAATTGCAAAAGAAGTTGGATGTTTCCAAAGTGCTGTATCAAAGCACATTAATAGAAAGTTATGTGGAAGGGAAAAGTGTGGAACAAAAAGGTGCACAAGCAGCAGGGATGACCGCAGCCTGGAGAGGATTGTCAGGAAAAGGCCATTCAAAAGTGTTGGGGACTTTCACAAGGAGTGGACTGAAGCTGGAGTCAGCGCATCAAGAGCCACCACACATAGACGGATCCTGGACATGGGCTTCAAATGTCGTATTCCTCTTGTCAAGCTGCTCCTGAACAACAAACAACATCAGAAGCGTCTTATGTGCGCTAAAGAAAAACAGAACTGGTCTATTGCTCAGTGGTCTAAAGTCCTCTTTTCTGATGGGAGCAACTTTTGCATCTCATTTGGAAACCAAGGACCCAGAGTCTGGAGGAAGAATGGAGAGACACACACTGCAAGATGCTTGAAGTCCAGTGTGAAGTTTCCACAATCTGTGTTGATTTGGGGAGTCATGTCATCTGCTGGTGTTGGTGCACTGTGCTTCATTAAGTCCAGGGTCAACGCAGCCATCTACCAGGAGATTTTGGAGCACTTCATGCTTCCTTCCACAGATGAGCTTTATGGGGATGCTGACTTCATTTTCCAGTAGGACTTAGGACCTGCCCACACTGCCAAAAGCACCAAAACCTGGTTCAGTGACCATGGTATTACTGTGCTTGATTGGCCAGCAAACTCGCCTGACCTGAACCCCATAGAGCAGGGGTCACCAACCTTTTGGATCTCAGGGACCACCAAACTCATACTTTTAAATCCCGAGGACCACTAATATGATTTTTTTTAAAGCTACTATATATAATATAAGTTTTTATGTTAAATATAAATTTTATACATACATACATACATACATACATACATACATACATACATGGATCTTTGGTTATTCAGGTTTTCTCCCGCGTAAGATTGGAAGTATCTAGGCAACGTTTCGATGAAGTCTCATTCATCATCTTCAGGCTTGTGTCTTCGGCTCTGTGCTTCTCAGAGAAATGTGAGCTTGCAGCTGCTTCTTCCTTTTAACTGCTAGTGGGGGTGTGACTTGATTGGGTGGGGGGCTTGGCTGTGTTCTGATTGGGTGGGGGTGTTCTCATTGGTTGGGGGTTTGGCTATGTTCTGATTGGTTGGGGGTTGGCCATGTTCTGATTGGCTGAAGGTGTGTTCTGTTCGGGTGGGGGCTTGGTTGTGCTCAGGTTAGTCTTAGTTGCTGGGGGATTTGCATATATATGTATTTGCAAAATACATACATATACATACACACACACACACACACACACACACACGTGTGTGTGTGTGTGTGTGTGTGTATGTATATGTATATGTGTGTGTATATATATGTTGTGACTGGAAGGATTGACCCTGCTGGAAGTTTTGACTCTGATGCCTCTGAAGATGGAAGGTTTGAGCCTGCTGTGAATGTGGAGTCTGAATTATCAGAGGACACAGATGTGAGCCAGGAGGATGAGAGATTGTCGAAGAGACAATCCACTCCAGAACCTTCGACTTCGTAGATGACAGCAGCTGATCCACAAAATGAGTCAGAGGTTTCTAGCGAGGAGGAAACTGACAGATGTTGGCTTGACGCTAGAACTAGAAGAAGATTGAAACGTCAATCACAATCTGAAGGGAGGAGTCAAGCCAGACATTGATTAGAGAGACTGACACGGCCATACTGGGGATTTAAGGAGGCGTGCTGACTCTCAATCTTTGCTTGGAGCAAAGTGAAACTTGAGTAGTGCTTTGTGGATTCGAAAGAATACATTTGAAGGGGCCATTGTGATTTATGAGCAATTCTGAGTTGCCAGACAGATTCCGGGAAGACTGCCAAAAACTGAAAACAGTACTGTTAACTCTTTAAAGTCTGGTTTTGTTCTTGTTTGAATATTTTGAACTCTGGAACTTTGTATGCTCGCCTGTGGATACCGTGTTCCATGTTCCAATCTACCGTGTTCCAGTTGTTCTTTGAAATCATCAAATGCTCCCACTTGCAGTTCTTGCGCCTCCCAGCTCAGGTCCCTGAGATGCACACTCCCACACACGGTGGTGGCGGCAGCAACAGTCCCCTCCCCCAGAGGCTCTCTCTCTCTCTCTCTCTGTAAGCCATAATCATCACAATTATGACAAATCACGACTTGAACTATCTTGCTTTGCATGTAATGAATCTATCTCATATATTAGTTTCACCTTTTAAGTTGCATTACTGAAATAAATGAACTTTTGCATGATATTCTATTTTTTCAAGTTTCACCTGTATGAACTGGACAGAATTTCCCCGTGGCCTGTAATTCCAATTACCATGTAATCTCTGAATTGGTGTTCAGAGATTAAGACCAATTATGTACTACCAAATTCTATAAAATTCCAACAGCAAAGAAACACAGAAAACATTTGTTGCTATCATGTGGTTATTTGGATTTTTTTTGTTGAGATATCATAGCTCATAACTCAAATAACTAATAACTCAAACCCAAGTGTGGTAATTTAACAGTGCAAGAGTGTATTCTAGTTTTGACTGTTGTGCACATGTGATTGCATTGTGGACCACAAGGACAGATAATTGCTTGATTGATTCACCGAGCGGTTTCTTTGTTCTGCTTTTGTCGCAAAGCAGCAGGGACATCTCAAATTAAAATATGGTTTGTTAGAGGGTGTACCAATTTGTATCACACATGTTGAAGTTCTTAGCCATCTTGTCATCTTTCAAAGATCTGATAGCAGCGAAAATAACATGCTGATTACTGGTTCACAAGAAAATTGGCTTGGCAAAGTTGTAACTGTTAGAATAACATATAGTTGAGGTTTAAAATGGGACAAATCACCATTTGAGCTTGATTGTTCTTACCACAAATGACTAGTCCTCTAATTTTCTCTTTTCTTCCTCCTTCAATTCTGCATAACTGATGAGCGACATGAAAGGCCAACAATTTAACATTTTGTATTCAGTTAGACAATGGAGAGAAAACTTTCAAAAAGCTTTTTACATGCTTACCAAAATTTTGATATTTCTGATATAAGGCAAAATTTAATTTGAATACTTTCCCTCTGCAAATAGTGCCATTATGAAGCATGATGTTGTTAATTGTGAAGTTGTGTCTGACCCATTGCGACCCCATGGACAACGTTCCTCCCAGCCTTCCTGTCCTCTACCATCTCCCGGAGTCCATTTAAGCTCATGCCCACTGCTTCAGTGGCTCCATCCAGCCACCTCATTCTCTGACGTCCTCTTCTTCTTTTGCCTTCAACCGTTCCCAGCATCAGGCTCTTCTCCAGTGAGTCCTTCCTTCTCATTAGGTGGCCAAAGTATTTGAGTTTCATCTTCAGGATCTGGCCTTCTAAAGAGCAGCCAAGGTTTATCTCCTCTAGGACTGACCACCTTGATCGCCTTGCAGTCCAAGGGACTCACAGGAGTCTTCTCCAGCACCACATTTCAAAGGCCTCAATTCTTTGATGCTCAGCCTTCCTTATGGTCCAACTTTCAGAGCCATACATTGCAACTGGAAAAACCATAGCCTTGACTATACACATTTTTGTTGACAGGGCGATGTCTCTGCTTTTCTAGCATGCTGTCTAGATTTGCCATAGCTTTCCTCCCCAAGAGTAAGCATTTTTTAATTCCTTGGCATAAAGAATGATACATTTCTTCTAAACTCATTCTGGGTCAATCACTGGGACCAGAGGTTTAGTCTTCCAAGCTTTCAAACGTATGCTGGAACCCATCCTCAGGGAACTCCCCTTTAGCAGTGTAAAGATGGCCACCAGAGTTTACCAGCTCCCCAAAATGTTATCTACTTAATGCTCTCCTCTTCATCCCCAGCCCTCTTCAGACTCTCTTCAGGCCTATAAGCAACAACACAAAATTTGTTCACAGTGGAAAGCCAGGGAATATCTCCACTTATACCGCTAGTCCTTGACTGATGATCAGTTGATTAGTTGATAGTTGTGGCTCAGTGGTTAGAATGCAGTACTGCAGGCTAACTCATTCCTCACTCCAAGAGTACGATCCTGACCAGCTCAAAGTTGGCTCAGCCTTCTATCCTTCTGAGGTTGGTAAAATGAGGGCCCAGATTGTTGGTGGGGGGGGGTGGAATTGCTGACTCTGTAAACTGCTTAGAGAAGGCTATAAAGCACTGGAAGCAGTATATAAGTGCTATTGCTGTTGGGTGTTGGGATGTCCATTAGGTAAAATCAATTCACTTAACAACTGCTGCAAAAAAAAAATGCTGAAAAATTGGATCAGGCACATGATGCCTCAGCATACAATAGCAACAACTTTCAACGATCATTTCAGCCTCAATTACAGTTGTAAATCAAGGACTACATGTATTCATCAGGCCTGTAGCTTGGAATTCCTTTGGTTCTAAGGTCTGGCTGACAGTAGAAAGCAAGACCGATTCCTCCCTTCAGCTGAGGCACTTTTAAGTAATTTGCATGTAACGATCAATTGACTGAATGATCGATGGTGACAGTTTGGCTTTATAACCCGATTTTGTTCTTGCAGCTGGTGATGTCTGCATAGCCTTTCCTTCTTCAATTTTACTACACAACATCCCTGTGCAGTACTTAGGCTGAGGCTGAGCTAGATTTGGGGTCTCCCTGGTGTTTGCCTGACAGCTGAAGTAACTCTGGGTTTGATTTCTGAAGTATGGATGAATGTGAAGCTATATTTCTGAAGCAAGGGTCAGTCCCACTTGATATATGCTCCCTGTCAGCGTTCCAGCAAACCTCCATTCCAACCAATAACTCTGAGATAGACATCTCTCAAAAGTTCCTTTTATTTGGATAGTAACTGGCACAACTGTGGAATCCCGAATCTGAAAATTCCGGGCTTCCTTACAATAAGTAAAAACGACAAATCCATCCCCTACACCCATCACCACATCACATGGCCCAATCACCATCCATCCCAAAGTAAGACTTCCTTTCACTATGCACAACACAACCTGACCTTGAATCAGAAAAAGAATTTTATTATGTCTAACTAGATATATTCCAATGAATTCCCCACTCCCATTTTCCCAGGCTCAATTGTGGCAGCGTGGCTTCCAACACTTCCGATACTCCCTTTCTGCTCTGCTCCCACTATTTTCACCATCTTTTCTGTTCAACACTGCTACCAGTGTGTGCATAAGCGTGCATAAGCACACAATTGTGCCTACCACCCCTGTCCTATTGTCCCCAATTATTAGTTCCTATTTCTTGTATTTAAACTTATGTTTATTCTTGTTTCTGTTATATTGTAAGCTTTTGACAAATAAATAAAATAAAATAAATAAGTTTCGTGTAATAGTGTATATATACTCAAGTCTGGCAATATTCACAGTGTTAAACAAAAAAAAATCATATTCAAAGACAGCACAAATTTAAGTATAGTGGAGATTTTAGTTAAATTTGATGAGGTAAATTTGGCCCAATTTTACTATGATAAAAAAAAAAAGTCCTGAAAATTCATGTCATTATAATTCATGTTTTTCTCTTAGTAGGGCTAGACAATATGAGTCTCCTGAGCACTAATCTGCCTCCTGTTGTCTCCTTTTCTATTCCTTCCCTTTCTTTTTCTATTGAATGTATTGATTTTGAGGCACCTTGGATATAATTTGATCTGTAATGATGAAAGCCAGCTGGGAGACTTTAGGCCAATCCTCTTCTTTCAGCTCACCTCATCTCACAAGGCTATTGTTATGGTGAACATAGGGGGAGGAAGGGAAGCTAGGTATGCTCGCTCACCTATTTATAAAGATAATAAAGTCAAGAAATAAATAACACTTAAGGCCAAACCTTATATTATGTAACAATTACCTTGAAGCAAGTTACAGTGTGTTCTTTATTTTTTTTTCTTTCCAATGTTATACTTTGAATGAAAAGGCCAAATAATTTGAATGCTTGTAACATCAATATCCTAAATTGTAGCTAATATCTATATATATAAAAGCAAAATACCACTCATGCTTCATCACAAAATCTCCAGAACTGTAAAGCCTACAAAACTGAAATTTGACATGTTTGTTCCTCTTGGCTTCTAGGTGCTCACTAAGAAGGATTTTTCGAAATGACCATCAGAGCATTTGTATTTTGTATATTATTATTAACACGCTCTGATGCTAAGGAGTTTTACTCTCCTTCCTCACCTGAAAAGAAATCTTTTTCTCTGGTAATATTACACTACTAACTAGAGCATACAAAACATTTACTAGACCAATACTTGAATACAGCTCATCAGTCTGGAACCCACATTACTTACCTGAGTTGAGAAAGTCCAGAAATATTTCACAAGAAGAGTTCTCCACTCCTCTACTTGTTGCAGAATACCTTATGCCACCAGACTTGAAATTCTAAACCTAGAAAATCTAGAACTTTGGTCCAATCTGAGTATAGTATATAAAATCATACATTGCAATGTCCTCCCTGTCAATGAATACTTCAGCTTCAACCATAACAACACAAGAGCAAACAATAGATACAAACTCAAGGTTAATCGCACCAAACTTGATTGGAGGAAATACGACTTCAGCAACAGAGTGGTCAATGTCCAGAATACTCTATCTGGTTCTGTGGTTTCTTCCCCAAACCCCCAAAATTTTAACCATAGGCTGTCTACTATTGATCTCACCGCTTTCCTAAGCGGTCTGTAGGGGGCATGCATAAGCGCACCAACATGCCTACCGTCCCTGCCCTATTGTTTCATATATATATATATATATATATATATATATATATATATATATATATATATATATATATATATATTTCTTATATGTATCCATGCTTTCATAACTATGTTTTTACTTATACCTATTATCTTGTAAGCAATTGACAAAAATAAATATATAAATAAATAATAAAATAAAATATTCCAAAAGCAAAACACAAGAAGAGGAGAGGAGTTTCAGTTTCAGTTTCACTGCACCAAGCAGCTTTAGTACAGAACAGTTGAGCTAAGCCATGCCCAGGCTTCTTGCTCTTTCCTTCTTGCTCACGCAGCAAATACTGTTTCAGTTTCCAAACAGCCCTCAACTCACTCACACACTGACAGGACTCTAGCTAGATGAGTACCAGTGGGTGCTGGTAGGCAGAGGGAGAATTTTTTTTTTCCTTATTTTCCTCCCACAAAACTAAGTCCGACCACATAATTTCGTAGTGAAGCAAGGATATCGAGCTCATTGATAATATATCCATTTTTCTTTACTCCCAATACATCCAATAACATAATTTCCATAATTTGCTACAAGAATATATTGTATAAATATAATTGTACTGAAATAAAATTTTTTGAGACTTATAAAAAGAGGAAAAAAAGATATAATTGCATCTATCTCCATGTCCAGTGCAGGAATTTGTAACAATAATATCCCTGTCAGATGGCCATCCAGCCTCTGTTTAAATACCTAGAATAGAGTCTTGTGGTTTGTCATTCATATTTCCCTCTAGCTTGATCTCAGATCTTCGATATATATTTGCCTGATATGATTGTTCAACCACTGGCCTAATTCTCTCACTGGTAGGATAAGTGTAGCTCAGATTTTGCCATCTTTTGTACAGAATTTCATGGAAGATTGTCAGATGCTTTGCTGAGGTTAAGGTACAATGTGTTCATTTCATTCTGTAAGCAACTAAACCAGTCACACTATGTCAAAAAGAAATTGGGTTAGTTTGTCATAAGTTGTCCTTGATAACTTGCTGACTCTTGCTAAGCAGTGCATTCTTTTCCATGAATGCAATGTTCACAAACCAAATGCTTAATAATATTTTCCAGAGCTTTACACAGTACTGAGTCGAGCAGATTAGCCTACAGCTCCCTAGAGCCTCTTCTAGCCCTTTTTGTAATTTGGATAAAATCTGTCCCTCTCTGTTCCTTTTAGCATTATGCTTATTCTCCATGATTTCTCAAGAATCACAGGAAGGGCTCAGCTCCATGATACCATCCACAAGTTCAGTCAAGACTCTCAGGTCTAATCAATATGATCCTGGAGTCATAGGACTTTCCTATGTCACCTCCTTAAACTACTTGACTCCTGTTCACAAACCGACTACAAATTAAACCAAATTAAGTGGCTGTGGAGATTCTCAGTCATCCAGGTCATAGTTGTTCCAAAGGTGCTTTTTCAAGAAAGCTTTTTTTCTGTAGAACTGAAGAAGCTTCTTGGATGAGAAGCAGGAAAAAGTCCAGTTGTCTTTTGATAAAGCACCTTTGGCACAAGCCAACTTATTAGCCAACCTTTCTAAATCTAAATCTCTTCCACCATTTTGATGACAGTGAAGACCTGATGTTCTGTCTGGACCACATTTACCAGGACATTGATTTGTGAACTTTTTACTTTTCCTGTCCATGCTGGATAACCAAGCACAAAGTAGGCTTTCCTTTTAGAGGCAGGATACAGATCTTGATCCTGATTAGATACAGATTAACGGAGTTGGAAGTAGGTCATCTAGTCCAACCCCCCACCCAAGCAGGAGATCCTACACCATTTTTGACAAATGGCAGTCCAATCTCTTATTGAAAGCCTCCAGTGATGAAGCTCCCACAACTTCTGAAGGCAAAGCTCTTCCATTGGTTGATTGTTCTCACTGTCAGATAATTTCTCCTTAATTCCAGGTTGAATCTCTTCTTGTTCAGTTTCCATCCAATTCTTCCTTGTCTGGCCTTCAGGTGCTTTTGAAAATACCTTGAACCCTTCTCTCTGTGGCAAATATTGGAAGACTGCTATCATGTCTCCCCTAGTCCTTCTCTTCACCAGACTAGCCATGCCCAGTTCCTGAAATTGTTCTTCGTATGTTCTAGTCTCCAGTCCCCTAATCTTCCTGGTTGCTCTTTGCACTTTTTTTAGAGTCTCAGCATCTTTTTTATAGTGTGGTGACCAAAACTGGATGCAGTACTCTAGGTGTGGTCTTACTAAGAATGGTATTAGTACCTCACTTGATCTTGATTGTATCCCTCTGTTAATGCAATTTAGGATTGCATTAGGTTTTCTGGCTGCTGCTGCACACCACTGGTTCATATTTAGCTGGTTGTCCACTAAGACTCCAAGATCCCTCTCACAGTTACTGCTATTAAGTCTGGTTTCACCCAGGATTTTATGGACATCTGGTTTTCATTGATAAACATTTCATACGAAGTCTCCACTTAGACTTTCCTTCATACTCAACATCTGGTAAATCCACTGGTTGAAAACAGAAGTATAATTTTATAATTATCCTTTTTATAATTATAATTTTATAATTATATCAATATAATTTGAAGGGAGACAGTGACTGACTTGTGCCAATTTCACTTGGTTGCAAAAAAAAAAAAGATAAAAAGTTAACTTTCACTAGGAAGCTTGTGAAAAAGAAAGGAAGGAAAAGGAAGAATTCCAATTTCACCATTGGTTCAGCTACTTGAGCCAGAAAGGGGAAATAATTCTTGTCTGTTTTATCTGTCAAACAGAAAGAAATGTTTCACAGTTGTGTCAAAGGAAAAAGAAAAAAGAAACAACAATACATTCAATACAATACATTCAACAATACATGTTTTACAATACATTCTTTCTGCCACTTCGTCTAAAAGGGAAAAAAAATAGCAGAATGTATGTATCAGTGAACATGCTAAAGTAAAAAATAAAATCTAACTCTTTCCACTGTTCCATTGACAATCCTGTTTAAAAAACATGGCATTGGAAGGCAGATTTGGTGATCCCCAATAAATTAGATATGTTCCTGAAGCAGGCTATAGATCCATGATGGTAAACCTATGGCACTCGTGCCAGAGGTGGCAGGCAGAGCCCTCTCTGTGGGCACATGAGCCGTTGCCCCAGCTCAGCTCTGCCATGCATGCTGGCCAACTAGTCTTCAGGTCTCTGCCATGCATGCATGGGGAGGAGCGGTGAATGTGGGGGACATGGCACATGCACAGAGGTGGGCGCATGCGCGGGGGATGTGCATGCATGCAGGGATGCACATGCATGTGCTGGGGGCAGGGAGCATGCACAGGGGGCATGCATGGGGGACGCATGCGCATTTTGGGGATGAGCGTGCACACACATGCTTTGGGCATTCAGTGCCGAAAAGGTTAGCCATCACTGCTATAGCTAGATGGAGTAGAGTGTTTTAACTACAGTAAAATGAAGCCTTTTACTGGATAGCATGTTTGCAACTGCATTAGAAACACAATTTTTGCTCCCTAGCAGAGCAAAAGGAAACAGGTCGCCTTCTTAGATGGACTAGAGGCAGGTGGAAGGTAAGGAGTTATTTTGAACTCATGTTGTAGCATGTAGCTAAAGTCTTCCCTAAACACCTCCACACGTGCTTAATTAATCCTTATGTCAGCTGCTCTATTTGAACCAAGTTCCTCTCTGGGTTCCAAGTAATACACCCATAGAGAACAAAACTCCGAGGCAGGTAGGCTCTGCAAATAGTAGTTTTAATGGATATATCATATTGACACACAGGCTGATGAAAACTGATTCTAAATGTTTTCGCACTTTTCACCTAATTAAAAGTTTTTCCCCTTTCCCCAAACAATCAGCACATGGTCCAACCAGGGTGCAACCTGGTTGCTTGGGCAACATCACTCCTTTCTTCAGCCATTTGTGAGAATGTTCTTGGTTGCAAGGGAAACTATTTTGTTTTGGCTACTAAACCTCAGATATTTCTATTCCTACCTCCCTAAGTCTCATCTCTATTGTGGCAACCCAGGAGCCTCAAAATGGCCTCAGTCAGGCCAGCTCCAGAGTCGATAGTTCTTTTGGGGGGGCGGGAAGCAAAGCCAGCGAGCTCTGTCCTCTCCCTGTCACTTATCATTTGCCTATCATTTTCTCAGAGCAGCCTTTCTCTTCTTCCACTTACTACTGACATAGTCCCAAAGTCTCTTTGCCATTTACAGCTTCCCTTGCAACTCTACGTGCATTTTGCACTTAAGCTTTTGCATTTACTTCATGCAGATATTAGCTACTTGGTGGTACACATTCTTGGTTATTATAAATATCTTCCTCATTCTATAATGTCCCTGTTGTAGAGCGAAGGGACAAACGAGGCCAAGACCAGAGCGTCCAAGTAAAGGCTTTATTCTGGGGAATAAAGGGTTGTTGAGCCTGCCCGCTAACTAGGCAGACTGCTGGATAACAACAACGGCTGGCTCCGTCCGGCAGCCGGCTTTTATATCCGATTGCCAAACGGAGCCAACCAATGGGAGCTGCTGATGCTCCCGCTTAAAGTGCGGACCTGGTTGGGAACTCCAACCAGTTCCAAGGACATAACACCCCTCCCCCCTGGCTGGGTGCATGCATAGTCTTTGAGATATACTGGAGGACTCCGCTGGCGACCCGAACGTCGTAGTTCTGGAGAGCTGCCGGTTGGCATGGAGTCCGAGGAGCGCGGGTCTGTGGTCCCTATGGAGTCCCCCGGGATTGGCACTGGAACCGGAGAACGAGAAGTCTCCCCTCGTTCGGTTTGGCTTGGTAGAGTGTCTTGGCCCGGACGGTCGGTGCTCCCGCCGGGTGGACAAGCCGGAGCTTCGGGCTGGTGGTCCAGGTCCGTTCTTTGGTCACTTTGTTCAAGTGGGAATGTCTGGCCCCTCAGGGAATTTCCCTCTGGAAACTGGGTGAGGATTCGTGGGTTGGTTGCTGGATTCTGCTCACCGCCGTTCGGGCCACTCCGCCGCCTGCGAAGCTGGTCCAGGTGCCTCTGCCACACTCGACTGTCTTCTAATTGGACCCGGTAGGACCGTGGACCCGTGATGGCTACGATCTGTCCCGGCACCCATAATGGATCTCCCGCATAGTTCCTCGCGAAGACTAGGTCCTGCAAGGCAAAGTCTCGCACCTGGCTGTCAGAACCCAAAGGGGTATCAGGACAGTAGTGTGGATGCAGCCTATCGAGAGCGGTCCTTAAACGTCTCCCCATTAACAGTTCAGCCGGGGATTTGTTAGTGCTAGTGCATGGGGTTGTGTGTTGGCTGAGGAGGAAACGGGATAACCTGGAATGCCAGTCTTCCTGACTGAAACGGGCTAGTGCCTCTTTGGCTGACCTGACGGCTCTCTCCGCCATCCCATTGCTAGCAGGGTGAAAGGGGGCCGTGAGGATGTGTCGGATGCCCAGGTTCGTGACATACCTGCTAAATTCGCAGGACAAGAACTGCGGCCCGTTGTCGGAGACTATCGTGTCCGGAAGCCCATGAGTCACAAAAAGTCTGGTCAGGGCTTTGACGACTGCCTGCATGGTGGTCGTGGGGAGTAAGGTAACGTCGATCCATTTGGAATATGAATTCACGACCACCAAGAAAGTCTTGCCATGGACCGGCTCAGCCAGGTCGATGTGTAGCCGCGACCAGGGGGCATTGGCACTTTCCCACTTGGTGGGTGCGGCTGCTGGTGGGGCTGCTCTGGATTCCTGACAGGGTTTACAGGAGCTTACCCATTCTGTGATCTGATCGTCCATCCCGGGCCACCATACATAACTGCGAGCCAGCGCCTTCATTCGCACGATGCCCGGATGGCCCTCGTGCAGCACCTTCAATATGGGCACGCGAAGGGTGGATGGGACGACGACTCTGGTACCCCACAACAGGCATCCCTGGAGATTCGACAGTTCCTGTTGACGTGTTTTAAATGGGACAAAATCAACTGAACACTTTGTTTCCGGCCACCCCCTCCCCACCCAGTCCAGAACCTGGGCGATTAGTCTATTTTTCTTGGAGTGTGCCGCGATGTCATCAGCAGTTACTGGTAGCTTAAGTTCAGAGACTTCGAAGATCGTGTGCACTGGAGCTGGGTCTTCAACTGGGGTGGTAAAGGGCAGCGGCTGAGAGCATCTGCGTGGCTTAAGGTCTTACCCAGGCGATGGATCAGCTTGAACGAGTAGGCCGCTAAAAACAATGTCCATCTGGTCATCCTGGGGGACAGAACTTGGAGTTTGCCTGTCTCCCGATAAAAGTCCCAAGAGTGGCTTGTGATCTGTGATGAGTTCAAGTGGTGGCCAAAAAGGAATTCATGAAATTTTTTGACTGCCGCTACTGCAGCCAGAGCCTCCTTGTCAATCTGGCTGTAGTTTCTTTCAGTCATGGAAAGGGTCCTGGAGAAGAAAGCAATTGGCGCTTCTGTGCCATTGGGGAGCCTGTGACTCAGGACAGCTCCTATCCCGAAGGGAGATGCATCAGCGGCTAAAACCAAGGGTAGGCGTTGGTTGAATTGAATTAAAACAGCGTCAGAGGTAAGTAGCGATTTGATTGTTTTAAATGCGGAAGACTCTTTGGGGCCCCAGTGCCACGGAGCGTCTTTATCTAACAACCTGTGCAGCGGTTCAGCGACTGAAGCTTTGTGTGGCAAGAACGAGGCGTAGAAATTTAATAAACCTAGGAAGGCTTGCAGTTCCGTTTTATTATTAGGTGTGGGTGCCTCGTGAATGGCTTTTACTTTTGACTCCACTGGGTGGATGCCTGAGGCGTCAAGTCTATATCCTAAAAAGTCCACTTGCTTAGTGGCGATGGTGCACTTCTCCCGTTTGAGTTTGAGGCCATGCTGTCTAAACTTCTCCAATACTGCTCTCACCCTCTGGAGGAGCTGGGGTCTATCCTTTGCTGAGACCAAAATATCATCAAAATAGGGGACTACTCCTGGAAGGCCTTGGAGAATTCTTTCCATTAACAACTGAAAAATCCCTGGGGCCACGCTAACACCAAATTGGAGGCGCTTGCACCTAAATGCCCCTCTGTGTGTTACAATTGTTTGCAAATCTGCTGTGTGGCTGTCGACAGGGAACTGTTGATACGCCTGCGACATGTCTAGTTTTGCAAAAATTGTGCCGGGTTCAAAAGTGTGCAAAAGGTGCTGGATAACTGGAACGGGGTATGTGCTAACCTGAAGATAACGGTTGAGTGTCGTTTTGTAATCAGCACAAATTCTCAAACTACTGTCCTTTTTTAGTGGGGTGACTATGGGGGTCTCCCACTTGGCGAAATCAGTGGGCTCAATTACCCCTTGCTCGAGGAGTTTGTCAAGTTCCGCATCCAATTTGGGGCGGATGGCGAAAGGAACCCTATGGAATTTCAGGCGGACAGGAACTGCCTGGGGGTCTACAGAGAAAGAGATGGGTGTGCCATTGTAGCAACCCAGCTCACTACTGAAAACGTCGGAATACTCGGAAAATAATGTGTCTACATCAGAAGTTGAGACAGCATGGATTCCTGTGACATTAAGGCCAAGAGAGGGGAACCAATCTAACCCCAAAAGACTAGGGAGGGTACCATTAACCACCACTAAAGGCAAATGGCCTTTGAAGGTCTGGAATTTAACAAGGAACTTGCCTTTCCCGAGGACAGGGATGTTCTTGCCTTGATAGTCTCTCAGCGTGAGGTGGCACTTTTGTAGCTGTTTCCGGGTCAGTCTGGGTTGAATCTTTTTCAGCGTCTCCCAGGAGATGATTGAGAGCGCTGAACCGGTGTCCACCTCCATGGTACAAGGTTTACCTTCTAAGGAGAGAGAGAGTTTAATCTTATTAGGGGTTTGGGAAGTGTGGTTGGCGTGGTAACACGTGTAACAGTCTTCTACTTGCCTTTGGAGGCTAGGGGATGAAAAAGACTTCGGGGATGGAGCTCGTGCTGCCTGGCAGACTCGTGCGAGGTGACCTTTCTTGTGGCAGTTGAGACAGCTGGCGTTTCTAAATCTGCAAGACGCCCGGGAATGGGCACCCCCGCAGGTCATGCACAAAGGAATCTGTTGCGGGCCACTGCTGTTTCTCTGTCTCCCTCCTACCTGGGGCTGCCTCAGTTGTCTTAGACAATGGACATCAGCGGTTTCTGGAGGTTCCGCTTCGCTCAAAACTTCCTCCGAGTGGACGGTGGAAATGCCTGGCTTAGGTGCAGCGCCCTGAATCTCGGCCGCGGACTGCACGGATAGCTCAGCTGCCAGGGCTTCTTCCACCGCTTGGGAAAGACTTAGATCTTTCCGGGCTAGTAGGCGTCGTTGGAGTGTCTGATCTCTTACCCCGCAAACGAGTTGGTCAAGAAGCATGTCATCTAAGTAGTTCTTGAACTCGCATTGAAGCGCGGCTGTCCTCAGTGCTGCCATGTACTGGTTGATGGACTCTCCTTCAGCCTGCTTCCTCATCCGGAATGCGAAACGCCTAGCTATCTGGGAAGGTTTGGGAGAATAATGGTTAGAGAGTGTTTCTTGTATTTTGGTCCACGGGACGTTTTTTATCTCACGTGGTGCGAAGAGTGCGGTGGCGGTGTCGAAAACCTCAGCGCCGCAGTAGCTTAGGAAGTACGACTTCTTTCTGTGTTCCGCGCCATCCGCCAGGCCGATGGCGTCCAGGAAATGGTTGAAACGGTTCTTGTAGGAGTCCTATTTCTCCTCGCTGGGCTTAAATGGTGGGAATGCCTGATTGGCATTCATTTCGGGACTCTCAGCCTCTTAGTGGTATAGGCTGTCTCTCTGGGTGGTCATGGCCCTTAGATTTGCGCAGCTTCAGGTGTCTCTCTGGGTGGTCGTGACCCTTGGGTTTGCGCAGCTTCGAGCACAGGCGGCTGTGGCTGTAACGCCTGAGGCTCACCCCGTGAGCTACAACCTCGTGAAGGCCGTTTAAAACTCGCGCCCTCCGAGTGCAATGGCGGCGGTGACTAACAACGCCGGAAGTAGATCCTATGACTTCAGCTCAGTACTTCGCTAGCTAGCTTTGAATTCAAACGGCAGCGGTTTGAATTACGCGCTCTTTTTGCGAGCGGGGCGGCTGAGGCTGTCAGCGCCGTGACTCTCAGCTCTGAACACAGCGGTTTTGAATCTCACGCTCCTTTGCGAGCCGGGCGACTGAGGGCTGTCAGCGCCGTGACTTTCAGCTCCGAAACGCAGCGGTTTGAGCTCGAGCTCTTGGTGAGCGAGGCGACTACGATCAGTATGCCGTGGCTTCAGTTCTTTTGCCTTTGGTGCTTCTGGTTGGCCGGTAGCATCCCACCTTCGTCGCCAGTGTTGTAGAGCGAAGGGACAAACGAGGCCAAGACCAGAGCGTCCAAGTAAAGGCTTTATTCTGGGGAATAAAGGGTTGTTGAGCCTGCCCGCTAACTAGGCAGACTGCTGGATAACAACAACGGCTGGCTCCGTCCGGCAGCCAGCTTTTATAGCCGATTGCCAAACGGAGCCAACCAATGGGAGCTGCTGATGCTCCCGCTTAAAGTGCGGACCTGGTTGGGAACTCCAACCAGTTCCAAGGACATAACAGTCCCTTTTAACTCTTAACTGAAATCTCTACATTACATACTAGTTTCCTAATCTGTATCCGATGTCGTCTTCTCCTTGAAATGGAGTGATCTAGTGAAGCACCAGGATAGAAACCAGGAAACTGAGTTCTAGTGCCGCCTTAGGTATGAAAGCCAACTGGGTGACTTGGGGCCAGTCAATCTCTCTGGGCCCAACTCTCTTCACAGAATTGCTGTTTTGGGGAAAGTACAAGGAAGAAGGAATACCATGTGTGTTTTCTGCCTTGAGTAATTTATAATGTATCTTAGAATACAACACTTATAATAAAGGTGGGATATAAATTAATAAAAATAAAATGAAATTGTACTTCTAATAATTTCTGAGATGTTCCCAAGTATTTTGCACTTCATTTGTCCTGAACATTTCTATTTTCCAGTATTCATACTCTGGGACTTCATCTTTTTAGAGGTTTTGTGTTACTGGTGAGACAGTTCTTCCTGCTACTAATTAAAAATATTAGGAGCCATCAATCTGGAATATAGGACAGCTTTTAAAAAGAAAAAGAAATTCTCTAAATCTGTATCATGTAGATGAGCAAAAAGATAGAAAAAAAATCTGTAAAAATGATGGTAGGATTACTAATGGTATATATAATTTGGATTTCAACAATATAAAATGTGAATAAATCAAGCTTGATTTACGAGAACATTTTCTATAAGCACACAGAGCTTTGACTGAAGTTTCATTGTTTATTTAAATTGAATTGAGTTGTAAGTTTGCTTATAAAATACATTTGCACACCAATCCTATCCAAGTAAAATTTACTTCCAGGTAATAATCATTAGATGAAGCTACAGTGCCAAGAATATCTAAACTATTCTGCATCTAAGGCAAATGATTCAGTTTCTGCTGAATTGCTCCTGCACTTAAGTCATCAGTTTCATACTGAGAATTAGACTTGATTTTCAAGCAAACAAAAACCTATATTTGATTTGGTTTAAGTGTGAATGAAATAATTTCAGGCACTTAAATGCAATTCATATGATTCTCTCCTATTGATATGATATTTTCCTTCTGTCACACTGAACAAACCCTGTTCAAATAGTAATATTTGAAGGAAAACTGGGGGCTGCATTCAAGACTGCTGGGGTGTGTGTGTAGGGTAAACTGCACCTTTAATTTAATGTAAAGGGAAGACTGGATTAAAGTGAAAAATTGCAACCTGAGTGAAAATACTTAATATGAATCCAGTGAAAATGTTGCTTCTGTAATAACTAGAAGGTCAGCCTTATAAATAAGGGGAAGGGAAAATTATTTTGTGGCTTTTGTTCTATGACAAGAAGAAGCAAAACTGAGCTAATGCCTAAAAGAATAAATTCCTGGCCCATGACAGTAATTACATTTCTGTATAAACAGACTCCCGTGCAGTTCTAACATTGCATTCATGTGAAAGGATTTTGTTCAGATTGTGTATACTGAGGGACAGGGAGTTCAGAGGGCAGCCAACATAGACTCAGTTTATGGGCAATATTTCACCTGGTTTCAATGGGACTCAATCACTTAAAGCATAGACACCAGAGTGAAAATGCCAAGGCATTGAAAACCATTTTGATTTCTTTTAACTCTCTCTCTTTTTTTCTCTTTCTCTTTCTCTTTTTCTCCCTCCCTCTCTGAGCTATGTGGTAGAATATTGGCTTATTTCCTTACACAAATATTCCTCGTTCTATGGAAATTGGCTACCATGTGAAACCAAACAATGAAGCATTAAATACTTGTTGTGGTACAGTTGCATGAGAGGCAAGTTGTTGGTTGTCACACCCACATAATACCTGACATTTGCTTTTCGTTGTGTGTCCTTAAATGAGTTTTTCTCATAACCAAACTAACCATGAACAAATTGCCTGGCTGCACAGCTGAGTCTGCTTTTAAGCTGATTAAATCATTTTTTAAACTAACATTTTCTCAAAGCAATGTAAAAGCAGCGTGTAATATATTCCTGTGCTTCATTTTTGTTGTTTTCTACTGAGAATTTATCTTAGGGAGAGACAGTTTTCCCCATAACAAGGTTGTTAGTCACACATATCCACACAGAAACCAATACTTTTTAATTTGTTCCATTATATTTCTCCATCTTTTTTTATCTCCCAGACAGAAATATTGAGTATTTATTGTAAACTTCCCAGAGTCATTTAGGTGATATGAATGGTCTATAAATGTCTTCAGAGTGGTGGTGGGATTCAAAAATATTTTTACTACCAATTCTGTGGGCATGGCTCGGTGGGCGTAGTGTGGCTTGGTGGGTGTGGCAGGAGAAGGATACTGTAAAATCTCCATTCCCACCCCACTCCAGGAGCAGGTTACTACAAAATCCCATTCCCTCCCTACCCCACTAACCTTCTTTCCAGCTCCATTCTCCTGTGCAGGGCAATAAAAGAAGACCCAGACGATCAGCTGGCACTCGGGAGACAGAGAAGAGATGGAAGTGGGGCCAGTCAGAAGTGGTATCTCTGAACTACTTAAAATTTCTGCTACGGGTTCTCCAGAACTGCTCAGAACCTGCTGAATACCACCTCTGCTCCAGAGACACCCCCTTAGCTGCTTCTATAAGAAAACTCTAAAAAGCACCATTCCCTTGCTTCCATGGCTAGGTTTGTGGCAGGGTACAAATGGAACCTGGGAAAAGAACTTTCTTTTCTTTTTTTCAATACATTTTTTATTAATAGTTTTACAAAGAACATTTAAAAAATCAGAAACTAATAAAGAATACAGGAAGCAAAGAAAGATTAAAAAAGGCAAAATGTGGAGACAATAATGAAAGAAGTTAAAGGGGTTTCTGATTTCCTTTGCAGCAAATATAAATACAATTACAAAGTTATTATTTTATGATTATGAAAAAACCTCATTTTTTTCTATCATTCAGTGGGGTTTCCCCCCCTCCAATCAAACCCACAGATCATGAGTGTTTGTTTTTTTTAATTTCATGCACAAAGCCTATCAGAGGTTTCCAGTCAGCTGTAAATTTAGATTTTTTTTTTCTGTGATCAAAGAAAGTAATTTAGCCATCTCTGCAAATTACATTGTCTTCATCAAACGTTCCTCTGTTGTGGATAGTGTCAAACCTTTTCACTTTTGACTGGAAAAGGAACACTTGGCTATATTATTATCCTATCAACCACATGGAAATAATTTAAGATTACTTTTTTGTAGCAGGGAAAGGAAAGGTTGAGTCCCCTTTCCTGATGAGCTCTGTACCCTCAGAGAAGAATTAGTAGATGCTAATTTTAAAAAAGACATAGAAAAATCTTACTGATTTAGAATTCCCAGAGTTCCTCCATCATGACCAGTTAGGAGGCATGATGGTAATTTTGGATCAGTAACTCCTTCAGAATCATAGTCTCCTCATCCCTGATCTCAAAAACAAAAATTTAATAGAATGTTGGCTTCCCCCATAAATGTTAAGCAAATCAAAGTACTGTAACTGAGGGAAAAAAATGTAGGTATTTTTTTAATGAAAAGAGAGGAAAGCGTTTCCATAAGCTGATTAAAAGTACCAGGCCTAAGGGACAACAGAGAAAAAACAGATTTATTTCTATGTAAACATGGCGGGAAGGGATTTGATTAAAGGTAAAGGTAAAGAATGGAATGGAATGGAATGGAATGGAGTGCAGTGGAGTGGAGTGGAGTAGAGTAGAGTAGAGTAGAGTAGAGTAGAATAGAATAGAATAGAATAGAATAGAATAGAATAGAATAGAATAGAATAGAATAGAATTCTTTATTGGCCAAGTGTGATTGGGCACACAAGGAATTTGTCTTGATGCAAAATGCTCTCAGTGTACATAAGAGAAAAGATACATTTGTCAAGAGTCAAGAATCATAAAGTACAACAATAAGCAATCAAATCATAGAAAAACTTCTGGTTTGAGCTTCTTCAGCAACAGACTGAAACCTGGTTTCTGCGAGGCTTCGATCCATGCTCGCCACTGGAGCACCCCAAGCCAGCTGGTTTGGGGGCTAAGCCACCCCGTAGAGGCGGTGAAGAGGGGGGAGACTGCCTGCAGGGTTAAGGAAAGCTGCATCTCTCCCCCCCAGCTGGCCATTACTCCCTTTCCCGAAGGTGGTTGTAGCGGTGGTCAGAAATGGCCACCACAAAGAAGAACTCGACCGGAAAAGAATGTGCAGGGGGAAGATAAGAAGAGAAAGTTTTGGTTGACTGGGTCAAACAGCAAAAGCAACAAATAAGGTACCCTGGAATTGAAACTATTAAAAACAAAATAACATTGTTCCCTAAGAAGTTTTTTAAGCTGTGAAGGAGAGAGAAAAGGGGAAAGATTTAGGTTTTTTTTTTCCTTTTCCTATACTGACAGCTAAGAGACTTAAGCAAGAAATTGGGAAAAAAATCCACTTTGACATTAATAGGCATTTAATGCTGAAAATAAAAAGTCAAAGGGATAATAAAGATTTCTGGATAATCAAAAGCTTTTGAAAACAGGAAAGGAGAGAAAAAGAATAAAAGGGCAGGATCTGGAAGGGAGGAGAGTGCCTGGAATTAAAAAGAACTTATAGCAAAATCTCAACAAGACTTCCAGAAGATACATTTTAACTGAAATATCACAACAAAAACCCCAGGAAGAGAAAGTGGAAAAAGAAATAAGAAGAAATGATTTGGGACTATTTGGATTACTTGATGATTTCTGGATTTTTGGTTATTGTATTTGAATGACTAAAATCAATCGGGTGG